>NW_023416346.1:57747196-57768885 GCF_014108235.1 Myotis myotis | reverse complement strand
TCACCCCCAACTGCCCTCCCCTACTGGCCCAGTCACCCATAACTTCCATACCTTGCAAACCTGGTCGCCCATAACTGCCCTAGACTGCCAGCCCAATTGCCCCCAACTGCCCTCCCCTGCAGGCCTGATCAACGCTAACTACCCTCCCTTGCCAGCCTGGTTGCCCCAAACTACCCTCCACTGCCAGCAAGTTCACCCCAAACTGCCTTCCCCTGTTGGCCTGGACGCCCCCAACTGTCCTCCCCTGCAGGCCTTGTCCCTCCCAACAGCCCTACCCTGCAAGCCTGATCACCCACAACTGCCTCCCCTGCAGGCCTGTTTGCCACCAACTGCCTTCCCCTACTTTCCTGGTCCCCCCCAATGGCCCTCCCCTGCCAGCCTAGTCACCCCAAACTGCCCTCCCCTGCTGGCCTGGTCATCTCCAACTGCCCTTCCATACTGGCCCGGTCACCCCTAACTTCCCTCCCTTGCCTGCCTAGTCACCCCTAACTGCCCTCCCCTACTAGCCTGGTCGATTCTAACTGACTCCACCCCTGCTGGTCTGGTCACCCCAAACTGTCCTCACTGCAGGCCTAGTCACCCTTAACTGCCCTCCCTTGAAAGTCTGGTCGCCCATAACTGCCCTCCCCTGCCAGTGTGGTTACCCCCAACTGCCCTACCCTGCTGCTCCGGTTGCCCCCAAATGCCCTCCTCTGCAGGCCTGATGACCCCTAACTGTCCTCCCTTGCTGGCCTGGTCACCCCTAACTGCCCTCCACTGCCGGCCAGGTCACCCCCAACTGCCCTCCCCTGCCAGCCTGGTCGTCTCCAACTGTCCTCCCCAGCAGGTCTGGTTGCCCCCAACTGCCATCTCCTGCAGGCCTGGTCACCCCCAACTGCCCTCCCCTGTTGGCCCAATATCCACTAACTTCCCTTCCTTGCCAGCCTGGTCGCCACTGTCAGCCCTCTCGTACAGCCCGATTGCTCCTAACTACCTCCCTTGCTAGTCTGGTCACCCCCAACTGCCCTCCACTGCAGGTTTGGTTGCCCCTAACTATATTCCCCTTCAGGCCTGGTCGCCCCTAACTTTCCCCCCTTGCAGGCGTGGTTGTCCTCAACTGCCCTCCCCTGCAGGCCTGGTCACCACTAACTGCCTTCTTTTGCTGGCCTGGTCTCCGTCAACTGCCCAACCCTGCAAGTCTGATTACTCCTAAGTGCCCTACCTTGCCAGCCTTGTTGCCCCCAACTGCCCTCCCCTGCAGCCCTGGTCACTACTAACTGCCCTCCTCTGCTGGCCTTGTTGCCCCTAACTGCCCTCCTTTGCTGGCCTGGTTGTCCCAAACTGCCCTCCCCTGCACGCTTGGTCACATGCAACTGCCCTCCCCTGACGGCCAGGTCATCACAACATCCCTCCTCTGCCGGGCTGGTCCCCCCCAACTGCCATCAATTGCCAGCCTGGTTGCCCCTAACTGCCCTCCACTGCCGGCCTGGTACCCCCACCAAGTGTCCTCCCCTGCCAACCTGGTCACCACCAATTGCTCTCCCCTGCCGGCCCTGTCGCCCCCAACTTCCCACCCCTGCCCACCTGGTCACCTCTAACTGCCCTTCTGTGCTGGCCTGGTAGCCCCTAACTGCCCTCTGCTGAAGGCCTGGTTGCCCCAACTGCCCTCCCCAGCTGTCCTGGTTGCCCCCAACTGCCCTCCTTTGCAGTCCAGGTCACCCCAACTTCCCTTCCCTGCAGGTTTGGTCACACCCAACTACCCTCCCTTGCCAGCCTGGTCGCCCCAAACTGCCCTCTCCTGCCAGCCAGGTCACCCTGAGTTGCCCTCCCCTGCTGGACTGGTCACCTCCAACTCCCCTCCCCTGCAGGCCTTGTTTCTCCTAGCTACCCTCCCCTGCAGGCCTGTTCACCCCTAACTGTCCTCCCATGCAGGCCTGGTAGCCCTCAATGCACTCCTCTGCAGACTTGGTTGCCCCCAACTGAGCTCCCTACAGGCCTTGTCCTTCCCAACTGCCCTCCCTTGCAGGCCTGGTCCCTGCCAACTGCCCTCCACTGGAGGCCTGGTTGCCCCCTACTGCCCTCCCGTGCTGGCCTGGTCACCCCAAACTGATCTCCCCCTGATTGTATGGTCCCTCCCCAACTGCCCTCCCCTGCTGGCCTGGTCGCTTCCAACTGCCCTCCCCTGCAGGCCTGATTACCCCCTACCGCCCTCCCCTGCCAGCCCAGTCCCCCCCAACTGCCCTCCCTTGCCGGCCTGGTCGCCCCAACGGCCCTCCTTTATCGACCTGGTTGCCCCTAACTGCCCTCCCCTGCCGGCCTGGCCACCTCTAATGTCCCTCCCCTCTGAGCCTGGTCCCCCCTAACTGCCCTGTCCTGCAGGTCTGGTAGCCCACAACTGTCCAACCTTGCTGGCCTGGTTGCCCCTAACTGCCCTCCCCTACCGATCTGATTGCTCCTAACTGTCCTCCCTTGCCAGCCTTGTTGCCCCCAATTGCCCTCTCCTGGAGGCATGGTTGCCATCAATTGCCCTCCCATACATGCCTGGACACCCCCAACTGCCCTCCCCTTCGGGCCTGGTAGCCCCCAACTGCCCTTTCCTGCCGGCCTGGTCACCTCCAACTGTTCTCCTTTGCCAGCCTGGTCGCCCTTAACAGTCCTCCCCTGCAGGCCTGCTTGCCCCCAACTGCCCTCCCCTGCTGTCCTGATCCCACGCAATTTCCCGCCCCTCCTGGCTTGGTCCTCCACAAGTGCCCACCCCTGAATGCCTGGTCCCCCCAAACTGCCCTCCCCTGCCGGCCTGGTCACCTCTAACTTCCCTTCTTTGCCAGCCTGGTTGACTCCAACTGCCCTTCCCTGCAGGCCTGGACGCCCTCAACTGCCCTTTCCTGCTGGCCTGGTTGGCCCCAACTGCCCTCCACTGCAGGCCTGGTCACCCCTAACTGCCCTCCACTGCTGGCCAGGTCACCCCAACTTCCCTCCCCTGCAGGTTTGGTCACCCCCAACTACCCTCCCCTGTAGGCCTGGTTGCCCCCAACTGCCCTCCCTTGCAGGCCTTCTCCCTCACAACTTCCCTCCCCTGCAGGCCTGGCTGCCTCCAACTGCCCTCCCCTGCAAATTTGGTTGCCCCCAACTGCCATCCTTTGCCAGCCTAGTCACCCCTAACTGCCCTGCCCTGCTGGCCTGGACCCCTAACTGCCCTCAATTGCTAGCCTGGTCGCACCTAACTGCCCCCCACTGCCGGCCTGGTCCCCCCCAGGTGCCCTACACTGCTGGCCTGGTTCCCCCCAACTACCCTCCCCTGCTGTCCTGGTTTCCCCCAACTGCCCTCCCCTGCAGGCATGATCACCCGTAACTGCCCTCCCTTGCTGGCCTGGTTGCCCCCAACTGAGCAGCCTGCAGGCCTAGTCCCTCCCATCTGCCCTCCCTTGCAGGCCTGGTCTCCGCCAACTGCCCTCCCCTGCCAGCCTGGTCCCCCTCAACTGCCCTCCCCTAAGTCCTGGTCACCCCTAATTGTCCCCTGCAGGCCAGGTCACCTGAAACTACCCTCACCTGAAGGCCTGGTTGCCCCTAACTTCCCAACCTTGCCAGGCTGGTCGCCCCGAACAGCCCTCCCCTCCCGACCACATTTACCCTAACTACCCTCCCCTCCTGGCCTGGTAACCTCTAACTGCCCTCCCCTGCAGGTCTGGTAACCTCTAACTGCCCTCCCCTGCTGGCCTAGTCACCCCTAATTACCCTCCTTTGCCAGCCTGGTATCCGCTAGCTGCCCTCCCCTCCTAATCAGATTGCCCCTAACTGCCCTCCATTTCCAGCCTGGTCACACCCAACTGCCCTCCCTGGTAGGCCTGGTCGCCCCTGTCTTCCCCTTCAGGCCCTGTTGCCCCAACTGTCCTCCCCTGAAAACCTGGCCGCCGCTACTGCCCTCCTCTGCTGGCGTGGTTGCCTCCAAATGCCTGCCCCTGCAGGCCTGGTCACCCCTAACTGCCCTCCCTTGCCAGCCTGGTCCTCCCCCAGCTGCCCTCCCCTGAAGGCCTGGTGGCCCCCAACTACCCTCCCCTGCAGGCCTGGTTGCCCCTAACTTTCCTACTTTGCCAGACTGGTCATTCCCAACTGCCCTCCACTGCTGGCCTGGTCACCCCCAACTGTCCTCCCCTGCTGGCCTGATCCCTCCCCTACTTCTCTCCCCTGCATTCCTGGTTTCCCCTAACTGCCATACCATGCTGTCCTGGTCGCCTCTAACTACCCTTCCCTGCCGGCCTGGTCACCACTAACTGCCCTCCCCTGCAAGCCTGGACACCCCTAACTGTCTTTCCCTTCAGGCCCTGTTGCCCCCAACTGTCATCCCCTGAAGGCCTGGTCACCGCCAACTAACCTCCCCTGCAGGCCTTGTCCCTCCCAATTGCCCTGCATTGCAGGCCTGGTCCCCCCAATCTGCCCTCCCCTGCAGGCATGGTCACCACTAACTGCCCTCTTCTGCTGGCCTGGTTGCCACCAAATGCCCTCACCTTCAGGTCTTGTTTCACCCAACCACCCTCCTCTGCCAGCCAGGTTGTTCCCAACTGCCCTTACCTGTAGGCCTGGTTGCCCCCAACTAACCTCCTGTGCATGCCTTGTCTCTTCCAACTGCCCTCCCCTGCTGGCCTGGTCCCCCCACAAAAAAACTGCCCTTCCCTGCAGGCCTGTTCCCTCCCCAACTGCCATTTTCTGCCAACCAGGACACCTCTAACTGCCCTCCCCTGCTGGCCCGGTCACCCCTAATTTCCCTCCCTTGCCAGCCTGGTATCCCCAAACAGCCCTCCACTGCCAGTCAGATTGCCCCTAACTGCCCTCCGGTGCAGGCCTGGTCACCCTCAACTGCCCTCCCCTGCCGGCCTGGTCCCCACAAACTACCCTCCCCTGCATGCTTGGGCACCCCCACTGCCCTCCTGTGCAGGCCGGGTTGCCCCCAACTGCCCTCCACTGCTGGCATGATCCCCCCCAACTTCTCTCCCCTGCTAGCCCGGTCACCCCTAACTGCCCTCCCTTGCCAGCCTGGTCTCCCCTAACTGCCCTCACCTGCTGGTCAGATTGCCCCTAACTGCCCTCCATTGCCAGCCTGGTTGCCCACAACTGCCCTCACCTTCAGGCCTGGTTGCCCCTAACTTCACTATCTTGCCAGCCTGGTCGCCCCTAACAGCCCTCCCTTGCCAGCCATATTGTCCCTATCTACCCTCCCCTCCCAGCCTGGTCACCTCAAGCTACCTTCCCCTGCAGGTCTTGTTGCCCACAATGGCCCTCCCCTGCTGGCCCAGTCACCCCTAACTACCCTCCCTTGCCAGTCTGGTATCCTCTAACTGCCCTCCCCTGCCAGTCAGATTGCTCCTAACTGCCCTCCATTTCCAGCCTGGTCACCCGCAAATGCCCTCCCCTGCAGGCCTGGTTGCCCCTAACTGCCCTCCTTTTCCAGCATGGTCACCCACAACTGCCCTCCCCTGCTGGCCGGGTCACTCCTTACTTCCCTCTCTTACCAGCCTGGTCGCTCCTAACTGCTTCCCCTGCCAGCCTTGTAGCCTCGAACTGCCCTCCCCTGCAGGCCTGATCACCCTTAACTGCCCTCCCTTCCCAGCCTGATTGTTCCTATCTGCCTTCCCCTGACAACCTGGTTGTCCCCAACTGCCCTCCCCTGCTGTCTTGGTTACCACTAACTTCCCTACCTGGCCAACCTGGTTGCCACTAACAGCCCTCCCCTGCTGGCCCCATTGCCCCTAACTTCCCTTCCCTGCCGGCCTGGTCCCTCCCAACTGCCCTCTCCTGCGGGCCATCTCTTTTTTTAAAATATATTTTATTGATTTTTTTACAGAGAGGAAGGAAGAGGGACAGAGAGTTAGAAACATCAATGAGAGAGAAACATCAACCAGCTGCCTCCTGCACACCTCCTACTGGGGATGTGCCCGCAACCAAGGCACATGCCCTTGACCAGAATTGAACCTGGGACCTTTCAGTCCGCAGGCTAATACTCTATCCACTGTGCCAAACCAGTTAGGGCTGCAGGCCATCTTCGGTCCACATGGGGCGGCCATCTTGTGTGTTGGAGTGATGATCAATTTGCATAATATCTCTTTATTATATAGGATAGTATTCCATTGTGTAGATCTACCACTGTTTTTTAATCCACTCATCTACTGATGGGCATTCAGGTTGTTTCAAAATCTTAGCTATTGTAAATTGTGCTGCTGTGAACATAGGGGTGCATATATCCTTTCTGATTGGTGTTTCTGGTTCTTGGGATATACTCCTAGAAGTGGTATTACTGGGTCAAATGGCAGTTCCATTTTTAAATTTTTGAGGAAACGGCATACTCATCTCCACAGTGGCTGCACCAGTCTGCATTTCCACCAGCAGTGCATGAGGGTTCCTTTTTCTCAGCATCCTCTGTAGCACTTGTCTTTTGTTGATTTGTTGATAATAGTCATTCTGACAGTTATGAGGTGGTACCTCATTGTTGTTTTGATGTGCATCTCTTGGATGATTAGTGACTTTGAGCATGTTTTCATATGTCTCTTGGCTTCCTGAATGTCCTCTTTCAAAAATTGTCTATACAGGTCTTTTGCCCATTTTTTGATTGGGTAGTTTATCTTCCTTTTGTTAAGTTGTATGAGTTCCCTATAAATGTTGGATATTAAACCCTTATTGGAGATAACATTGGTAAATATGTTCTCCCATATTTACCAATGGGCTTTCTTGTTGTTTTGTTGATGGTTTCTTTTGCTGTATAGAATCTTTTTATTTTGATGAAGTCCCATTTGTTTATTTTTTCTTTAGTTTCCATTGCCCTAGGAGCTGTATCGTTAAAATAAATAAATTTTACATTTTGATTTATATATAGATTTATTTTTTATTTGATAGATATTATTAATATCTTAGTGAGAAAAATGTAATTAAATATGCCTCATTGTTTTTAAAATGATGGTTTAACAATTTGGAATCCTACTGAGTTCAGTTTCAGCTCACACTTGGCTCCAATGGATGTCATAGGTGTAAACAATACCTCGCCAAGATTACACATCTAAATGGCTGCAGCACAACATTAGCTGTGCTGAGTAAATCATGTTACTAATTTTTCATTCTCACTCTGCAGTTACACAAAGGTTTCTGTTAAAATTCAGTTATTCAATTTCCACTTTCCCTGACATCAATCAGTGGCTCTTGCAAACTAAAGTATCTTTAAAAGTGAGTTCAAGAATTATTTTAGGCAAGTTTAAAATGTCCTCTTATATATTTTTTTACAACTAGTTAGGCAAATAGGTGACACACATAGTTCTCAGCAACAAAATCACAAGATGATGATAGCATTTTCAAATATCTGTTTTCAAATTGCTCTATGGCATTTTTTTTATTGCTTAAAGTATTACAAAAAGTATTACATATGTCTCCTTTTTTCCCCCCCCGCCCTTGACAATCCCCTGGCCTCCCCTACCCCCCAGTGACTTAAGTCCATTGGTTATGCTTATATGCATGCATACAAGTCCTTTGGTTGATCTCTTACCCACCTCCTTCCTGCCATCCCACCCTCCCCGGCTTTCCTGCTGTAGTTTGACAGTCTGTTCGAAGCAGCTCTGCCTCTGTATCTATTTTTGTTCATAAGTTTATAATGGTCTTTATTATCCAGAAATGAGTGACATCATGTGGTATTTTTCCTTCATTGACTGGCTTATTTCACTGAGCATAATGCTCTCCAGTTCCATCCATGCTGTTGCAAATGGTAAGAGTTCCTTCTTTTTTATAGCAGCATAGCATTCCATCGTGTAGATGTACCACAGTTTTCTAATCCATTAATCTACTGATGGGCACTTAGGCTGTTTCCAGATCTTAGCTATGGTGAATTGTGCTGCTATGAACATGGGGGTGCATATATCCCTTCTGATTGGTGTTTCTGGTTTCTTGGGATATATTCCTAGAAGTGGGATCACAGGGTCAAATGGGAGTTCCATTTTCAGTTTTTTGAGGAAACTCCATACTGTCTTCCATAGTGGCTGCACCAGTCTGCATTCCAACCAGCAGTGCACGAGTGTTCCTTTTTCTCCACATCCTCTCCAGCACTTGTCGTTTGTTGATTTGTTGATGATAGCCATTCTGACAGGTGTGAGATGGTACCTCATTGTTGTTTTGATTTGCATCTCTTAGATGATTAGTGACTTTGAGCATGTTTTCATATGTCTCTTGGCTTTCTGAATGTCCTCTTTTGAAAGGTGTCTATTTAGGTCCTTTGCCCATTTTTTGATTGGATTGTTTACCTTCCTTTTGTTAAGTTGTGTGAGTTCCCTATAAATTTTGGAGATTAGGCCCTTATCAGATATGACATTGGCAAATATGTTTTCCCACGCAGTGGGTTTTCTCGTTGTTTTGTTGATGGTTTCTTTTGCTGTGCAGAAGCTTTTTATTTTGATGTAGTCTCATTTATTCATTTTCTCTTTAGTTTCAAGTGCCCTAGGAGCTGTATCAGTGAAGAAATTGTTCGGGTATATGTCTGAGATTTTGTTGCCTTTGGATTCATCTAGAATTTTTATGGTTTCCTGTCGTACATTTAAGTCCTTTATCCATTTTGAGTTCATTTTTGTGTATGGTGTAAGTTGGTGGTCTAGTTTCATTTTCTTGCATATATCTGTCCAATTTTCCCAACACCATTTATTGAAGAGACTATCTTGGCTCCATTGTATGTTCTTCCCTCCTTTGTCAAATATTAATTGAGCATATTGGTTCGGGCCGATTTCTGGGCTCTCTATTCTATTCCATTGATCTATATGCCTGTTCTTGTGCCAGTACCAGGCAGTTTTGAGAACAGTGGCTTTGTAATACATCTTGATATCTGGTATTGAGATCCCACCTACTTTGTTCTTTCTCAGGATTGCTGCAGCTATTCGGAGTCTTTTTTTTATTCCAGATGAATTTTTGGAGAGTTCGTTCCAGATCTGTGAGGTATGCCGTTGGTATTTTAATGGGAAGTGCGTTGAATTTATAGATTGCTTTGGGCAGTATGGACATTTTAATGATGTTGATTCTACCAATCCATGAACACGGTATGTTCTTCCATCTGTTTATGTCTTCCTCTATATCTTTTTTCAATGTCCTGTAATTTTCTGAGTAGAGGTCTTTTACCTCTTTAGTTAAGTTTATTCCTTAGTAGCTTAACTTTTTTTGGTGCGATGGTAAATGGGATTGTTTTTATAATCTCTCTTTCTGAAAGTTCACTATTGGTGTATAGAAATGCCTCAGATTTCTTGGGGTAAATTTTGTATCCTGCTACATTGCCAAATTCATGTATTAAGTCTAGTAGCTTTTTGATGGAGTCTCTAGGGTTTTGTATGTATAATATCATGTCGTCTGGAAATAAGGACAGTTTTACTTCCGCTTTTCCAATTTGGATGCCTTTAATTTCTTCTTCTTGCCTAATTGCTATGGCTAACACTACCAGTACTATGGTGAACAGGAGTGGTGAGAGGGGGCATCCCTGTCTTGTTCCTGTTCTTTGGGGAAATGGTGTTAGTTTTTGTCCATTGAGTATGATGCTGGCTGTGGGCCTGTCATATATGGCTTTTATTATGTTGAGGTATGATCCTTCTACTCCTGCCTTGGTGAGAGTTTTTATCAAAAATGGGTGTTGGATTTTGTCAAATGCTTTTTCTGCATCAATTGATATGACCATGTGGTTTTTTTCTTTCAATTTGTTTATGTGATGTATCACGTTTATTGATTTGCGGATATTGTACCATCCTTGCATCCCTGGGATAAATCCTACTTGGTCGTGGTGTATGATCTTTCTGATGTACTGCTGGATCCGATTTGCTAAGATTTTGTTGAGGATTTTGGCATGTATGTTCATGAGGGATATTGGCCTGTAATTCTCTTTCATTTTGTTGTCTTTACCTGGTTTTGGTATTAGGGTGATGCTGGCTTCAGAGAATGAGCTTGGAAGTGTTCCTTCCTCTTGAATTTTTTGGAGTAGTCTGAGGAGGATAGGTTTTATTTCTTCCTTGAATGTTTGGTAAAACTCCTCTGTGAAGCCGTCTGGTCCTGGGCTTTTGTTTGATGGAAGCTTTTTGATGACTGCTTCAATTTCTTCCATTGTTATTGGCCCGTTGAGATTTTTAGATTCTTCCTGATTGAGTTTTGGAATGTTGTATTTTTCTAGAAATTTTCCATTTCCTCCAGGTTGTCTAGTTTGTTTGAGTAGAGCTGTCCATAGTCTTTTTTAACAATCATTTTTATTTCTGTGGGGTCTGTTGTTATTTAGCCTCTATCATTTCTGATTTTGTTTATTTGGGTCCTCTCTCTTTGCTTCTTGGTGAGTCTGGCTAGAGGTTTGTCAATCTTGTTCATGCTTTCAAAGAACCAGATCTTAGTTTCATTGATTTTCTGTATTGTTTTTTTTGGTCTCTATGTCATTTATTTCTGCTCTGATCTTTATTATCTCCTTCCTTCTGCTCACTCTGGGCTTTTCTTGTTGCTCTCTTTCTAATTCTTTGAGTTGTAGAGTTAGATGATTTACTACCATTTTATCTTGTTTTTTGAGATAGGCCTTTAGAGCTATAAACTTCTCTCTCAGGACTGCTTTCACTGTGTCCCATAGGTTTTGGATTGTTGTGTTTTCATTGTCATTAGTTTCCGGGATGTTTTTAATTTCGTCTTTGATCTCATTGGTAACCCAATCAATATTTAATAACATGCTATTCAGCTTCCAGGTGTTTGAGTATTTTGGGTTGTTTTTATTGTAGTTTATTTCTAAAATTATGCCCTCGTGGTCTGAGAAGATTCTTTTTATGATTTCAATCTTCTTTAATTTGGGGAGACTTTGCTTGTGGGCCAATATGTGGCCTATTTTTGAATCTGTCCCATGAGCACTTGAGTAGAATGTATATTCCGTGGCTTTGGGGTGAAGTGTTCTGAAGATGTCTATTAAGTCCATCTGATCTAGTGCGTCATTTAGGATTGCTGTTTCTTTGCTGATTGTTTGTCTAGAGGACTTATCCAGTGCTGTCAGTGGTGTATTAAAGTCCTCTACTACGATTGTATTGTTGTCGATCTCTCCTTTGATATCTTCCAGGAGTTTTTTTTATGAATTTGGGTGCTCCTGCATTGGGTGCATATATGTTTACCAGGGTTATATCTTCTTGTTGTATTGATCCCTTTAGTATTATGAAGTGGCCTTCCTTATCTCTTGTTATGGCCTTCACTTTGAGGTCTATTTTGTCCGATATAAGTATTGCTACCCCAGCTTTCTTTTCCTTTCCATTTGCCTGAAAGATATTTTTCCATCCTTTCACTTTCTGTCTGTGTGAGTCCCTTCTAATGAGGTAGGTCTCTTGTAGACAGCAGATGTATGGGTCATGTTTTTTTTTTTATTCATTCAGTCACTCGATGTCTTTTGGTTGGAGCATTTAGTCTGTTTACGTTTAAAGTTATTATTGAAAGGTACTTGTTTGTAGCCATTTCTTTTTTTGTGTGGCTGTTTTCTTTCTGAGCTTTTTATTTCTGCTTTTTACACCAGTCCCTTTAGCATTTCTTGCATTGCTGGCTTGGTGGTGATAAACTCCCTTAGCCTTTTTTTGTCTGTGAAGCTTCTTATTTCCCCTTCAATTTTGAATGATAGCCTTGCTGGATAGAATATTCTTGGATTCAGTCCTTTGCTTTGCATCACTTTGTAAATTTCCATCCATTCTTTTCTGGCCTGATGTGTTTCTGTTGAGAAATCATTTGATAATCTAATGGGAGATCCCTTGTATGTTACTTTCCGTCTCTCTCTTGCAGCCTGTAAGATTCTCTCTTTGTCTTGAACATTTGCCATGGTAATTATGATGTGTCTTGGTGTGGGTCTTTTCGGGTTCACCTTGTTTGGGACTCTCTGGGCTTTTGTGACTTTTTTCTTCCCCACCTCAGGGAAGTTTTCTGATATTATTTCTTCGAAATAGTTTTCTAATCCTTGTTCATCTTTCTGTTGTTCTGGCACCCCAATTTTTTGTATGTTGTTTCGTTTCATGTTGTCCCAAAGCTCCCTTAGGCTCTCCTCCTGTCTTTTAATTTTTTTCTCCAATTGGAGTACATTTTGGGTGAGTTTTGCTTCCTTGTCTTCTAATTCACTAATTCGGTCCTCTGCTTCTCCTAGTCTAATGTTGATACTTTCAATGGTGTTTTTTATTGCAGCTATATCGCTCTTCATTTCTTCTTGGGTCTTAAGTTGTTGATTTTTTCATCTGTTCCTTCTAGCTTCTTGCATATGTTATTGATTGTTTCATCTGTTTCTTCTAGCTTCTTGCAGAAGTTGTTGATTTTTTTCCTCCATCCGGTTTATGCACTCTAGGACCCTTATTCTGAATTCTTTTTCTGTCATGTTGCATGCCTCTGTATCACTTAGCTGCTTTTCTGGAGAGTCCTCCTTCTTTTTCCTTTGGGGGTTTCTTTGTCTACCCATGTTTGATCTCACTGACATATCTAGACGTTGAGTCATTCAGTGGCTGCTCCCTGGGTGGCAGTGGCTCCTTGGGCTGTGGTTGATCCTCGGGCGGTTGCGGTAGCAGCTTCTTCTCAGTTGGCAGCAGCTCCTCTGGTGGGTGCTGTTCACAGCTGTGGTGGCTCTTCTGGCTGGTGTGGGGAGGCTTCACGTACAGCTGCTGTTCCTCAGACAGAGGGTGTGGTGCTCAGGAGGCTGATGTTGCTTGGATCTGCTGCATTGATTTAAAGGTGCAAAATACAACACAACAAGGCACCACGTACCAGGCACTAAACACAAATATATTCAAGATATTAATAACCCCAAATAAAGGTGACCACCCGAATTAAGAGAATTAGGGGATAAGGAAGAAAGAAGAGAAAAAGAGAAAAAAGAAAAGAAAAGAAAAGTAGGGGGGGGGAAAAGGAGTGCAGAAATGAAATTGGGGAAAAGGAGGGAGAAAGAAAAAAAAGAGAGAGAAAAATAGAGCGAAAAGAGAGAATGAAGTAGAAGAAGGGAAGAGACTATGTATATGAGGAGAAAACTCCTATAGAACCGCCACTAATCCCAACAAATTCCAGCAACAGCTCCCTGGAGTTGAATGCAAACTAGAAAGAGCCAATAATATCCAGAGAGGCAAGGGAAAACAGAAGCACAATAATAATTGGGGGCGGGGGGTGGAGGGAGTGGAAAAGCCAGCAGAAAAAAATAAAAAGAAAAAGCAAAACAGCCTCACAACCAGTCCTAAAAACACACACACACACAGACACACAGACACACACAAAAAACAACAACAAAAAAAAAACACCAATGTACTCAACAATGAAGCAAAGAGCTACAAAACAATAGAAAGATAAAAGGAGAAAAAAAATTTGGATAGTGAAGAAAGATAAGGGATATGTGTATAAGGATTTAGAGCAGTGGATTGGAAATAGGATATATAAGTAGGGTGAAATTTTGACAGGAGGTAAACAGAAGGAATAGCAAAAATCTAAAGCAGGAATTGGGTAAGAGAAACAGGACAACAAAAGGGGAAAAGTGAGGAAGAGGGTTCTAGCATACAGGTAAAATTGAGGTAGGGAAAATTGATGCTAAAGGAACGATGAAAATAGAATTGAGAACACTAATCCCAAAATAAAATAAAGAGAAAATAAAATGGCACTTTAAAAAATGGTAAAATGGTAGCTGTAATAATACTGGTTAAAAATAAAAATGTAGTAATTAAAAGGGTAAAATCAGGTGATGGAAAAAGAGGGAAAAAAAATTGGTTTCTTAGTTAAAAGGTGGAAAAAGAAAAAAAAATTGCAGTAGTGAAAGTCCTTCGGTTCTTCTACTCGTCAGTCTGGCTCACCTTAGTCCTGCCAGGTATTCAGGAGAGTGTTGAATTTCCCTGCGACACACTGTTCCTCCGTGTTGTAAACCACAGTCCTGATTTTAAAGCAGGCCGTATTTGTGTCCTAGACTGCCTTAATTTGTATTTAGCAAAAAGTCAGTTTGTGGCTCAGCCTCTGGGTGGCAGTGTTTTGGGGTTGGCCTCTGAGGCTATAGGGCCTCTCTGTCCAGTAGCTTGGGTTTATCGTCTCTATTGCACTTAAAACTGGTTTGGGGAAGTCCACTGCCCAGAGCTGGTTCCTTAATCATTACCTGCTCTGTGTTGTTGCTGGGATTGAAAATCCCTCTATAGGCCAGACCCTGTTAACTCCCAGGGACTGATCAGATTATTGTAATCCTTGATCTCATTCAGGGTGGAATCTGGGTGTGGCTGTGCTCCTTGCCTGGGGGCTAGGTAGAGGAGTCCCACCCTCCGGAGAGAATGGCTGCCCAAATCCTGGGCCCAGGGGTGTCTCAGCACTCAATTCACTGCCACCTCTCCCGGCCCCCCCTCTCTCCTCAGTCTCTCCCCAGATTCCACTCGTCCGCACCTTTTCCCTCTCTTCAGCACAGGTGAGTGTCTGTATCCCAAATGTCTTATGAACAGGATTCAGTGAAAAAAAACAAACGCCGGCCGTGGAAATGGGGAAGGCTGAGTCTCGGTAAGCTCTTCTCTTACCTGCACTGCATGCTCTGGTCAGCTCTTCAGGCTGCCCCCTTTAGGCTCAGTCCTCCGTGATCACAGAACCCAGATCTCAAATACCCCGGCCCCAGGAATCCCGGGGATCTCCTTTCCCAGTCAGGGACTGTGCCTGTCCCAAGGGACGCAGCTGTTTACCACGCAGTCTCCCTCCGACCCTCTGGGTTCAGAGGTCTGGCAAACTTTCCTTCCCAGATCCCTGGTTTTTTTACCTTTCCAGGGGAGTTCTGCCCTTCCCGGCTACAAACCGTCTCACCAGCTGAGTAATTTCGCCAATTCGTGGTGGGTTTTATTAGTTTCAGCTGCTTACTCCATTTGCTCCGGGACACGTCCTGGGACACATCCTGGGACGCATCTGCCTATATCGCCGCCATCCTCCAGTCTCCTTCTTTTTTATAGCATTGTAGTATTCTATTGTGTAGCTGTACCATAGTTTCCTAATCCACTCATGTGCTGATGGGCATTTAGGCTGTTTCTAAATCTTAGCTATTGTAAATTATGGTGCTATGAACACAGATGTGCATATATCCTTTCTGATTGGTGTTTCTGTTTTCTTGGGCTATATTCCTAGAAGTGGTATTACTGGGTCAAATGGCAGTTTCACTTTTAAATTTTTGAGGAAACGCTATATTGTTTTCCACAATGGCTGCACCAGTCTGCATTCCCACCAGCAGTGAAGGAGGGTTCCTTTTTCTCCGTGTCCTCTCCAGCACTTGTCGTTTGTTGATTTGTTGATGATAACCATTCTGACAGGTATGAGGTGGTACCTCATTGTTGTTTTGATTTGCATCTCTCGGATGATTAGTGACTTTGAGCATGTTTTCACATGTCTCTTGGCTTTCTGAATGTCCTCTTTTGAAAAGTGTCTATTTAGGTCATTTGCCCATTTTTTGATTGGATCATTGATTTACCTTTGGTTAAGTTGTAAGAGTCCCCTGTAAATGTTTGAGATTAAACCCTTATCAGAGATAACATTGACAAATATGTTCCCCTTGCAGTGGGCTTTCTTGTTGTTTTGTTGATGGTTTCTTTGTGCAGAAAGTTTTTATTTTGATGTAGTCCTATTTGCTTATTTTCTCCTTAGTCTCTCATGCCCTAGGCCTAGGATCTGTGTCTGTAAAGATATTGCTATGACATATGTCTGCAATTTTACTGCCTATGGAGTCTTGTAGGATTTTTATGGTTTCCTGTCTGACATTCAATTCCTTTAGCCATTTTGAGTTTATTTTTGTGTATGGTGTAAGTTGGTGATCTAGTTTCATTTTTTTGCATGTATCTGATCAAATTTCCCAGCACCATTTATTAAAGAGATTGTGTTGACTCCATTGTATGTTCTTGCCTTCTTTGTTAAATATTAATTGAGTATAATGGCTTGGGTCAATTTCTGTATTCTCTATTCTGTTCCCTTGGTCTATATGTCTGTTCTTGTGCCATTACCAGGCAATTTTGAGAACCATGGCTTAGTAATATAGCTTGATGTCTAGTATTGTGATCCCTCCAACTTTGTTCTTCTTTCTCAGGATAGCTGTGTATTTGTATTCAGTGTCTTTTTTTTATTCCAGGGTAGCTGTGTATTTGTATTCAGTGTCTTTTTTTTATTACAGATGAATTTTTGGAGAGTTTGTTCTAGATCTTTGAAATATGCCATTGGTATTTTTTTAAAATATATTTTATTGATTTTTCACAGAGAGGAAGGGAGAGGGATAGAGAGCCAGAAACATCGATGAGAGAGAAACATTGATCAGCTGCCTCCTGCACACCTCCTACTGGGGATGTGCTCGCAACCAAGGTACATACCCTTGACCGGAACCGAACCTGGGACCTTTCAGTCCACAGGCCAACGCTCTATCCAGTGAGCAAAATCCGCCAGGGCTGCCGTTGGTATTTCAATAGGTATTGCATTGAATCTATAGATTGCTTTAGGTAGTATGGAAATTTTAATTATGTTGATTCTACCAATCCATGAACATGGTATGCTCTTCCATTTGTTTATATCTTCATCTATCTCTTTTTTCAATGTCCTGTAGTTTTCTGAGTACAGGTCTTTTACCTCCTTAATTAAGTTTATTCCTAGGTATCTTAAATTTTTTGGTGCAATGGTCAATGGGATTGTTTATTTCATTTCTCTTTCTGTGAGTTCATTATTGGTGTATAAAAAGGCCATCGATTTCTGGCTGTTAATTTTGTATCCTGCTACATTGCCAAATTCATTTATTAGGTGTAGTAGTTTTTTGATAGAGTCTTTGGGGTTTTCTGTGTATAGTATCATGTCATCTGCGAATAAGGACAGTTTTCTTTTTCAATCTGGATGCCTTTTATTTCTTCTCTGATTGTTATGGCTATTACTTCTAGTACTATGTCGAACAGGAGTGGTGAAAGTGGGCGTCCCATTCTTGTTCCTGTTTTTAGGGGATATGGGTTTAGTTTTTGCCCATTTAGTATGATGCTGGCTGTAGGTTTGTCATATAGGGCTTTTATTATGTTGAGGTATGATCCCTCTATTCCCTTTTCCGAGAGTTTTTATCAAGAAAGGGTGTTGGACCGAAACCGGTTTGGCTCAGTGGATAGAGCGTCGGCCTGCGGACCGAAAGGTCCCGGGTTCGATTCCGGTCAAGGGCATGTACCTGGGTTGCGGGCACATCCCCAGTGGGAGATGTGCAGGAGGCAGCTGATCAATGTTTCTCTCTCATCGATGTTTCTGGCTATCTGTCTCTCTCCCTTCCTCTCTGTAAAAAAATCAATAAAATATATTTTTTTAAAAAAAAGAAAGAAAAAGAAAGGGTATTGGATTTTGTCAAATGCTTTTTCTGCATCAATTGATATGATTATGTGACTTTTGTCTCTCAGTTTGTTTAGGTGGTGTATCACATTTATTGATTTGTGGTTATTGTACCATCCTAGCATCCCCGGAATAAATCTCACTTGGTCACGATGTATGATCTTTCCATTGTATTGCTAAATCCGATTTGCTAGAATTTTGTTGAGGATTTTAGCATCTATGTTCATCAAGGACATTGGCCTGTAGTTCTCTTTTTTTGTGGTGTCTATCTGGTTTTTGGATTAGGGTAATGCTGGCTTCATGAATGAGCTTGGAAGGGTGCCTTCCTCTTCAATTTTTTTGGAATAATCTGAGGAGGATAGGTTTTAGTTCTTCTTTGAATGCATGGTAGAACTCCCCTGTAAAGCCTTCTGGACCAGGGCTTTTGTTTGCTGGAAGATTTTTGATTGCTGTTTCAATTTCTTCAGTAGTTATCAGCCTATTCAGGTGTTGTTGTTTTTTTATTCTACTTGGTTGAGTTTTGGGAACTTGTATTTTTCTAAGAATATGTCCATTTCATCTAGGCTGTCCATTTTGTTGGACTAGAGTTTTTCATAGTATTTTTTAATAATCATTTGTATTTCTGTGGGATTGATCAGTTGTTATCTCACCCCTTTCACTTCTGATTTTGTTTATTTGGGTCCTCTCTCTTTGCTTCTTGGTGAGCCTGGCTAGAGGTTCATCTATCTTGTTTATCCTTTCAAAGTACCAGCTCTTGGTTTTGTTGATCCTTTGTATTAATTTTTGTTTTGTTTTGTTTTTGGCCTCTATGTCATTTATCTCTGCTCTGATCTTTATTACCACCTTCCTTCTGCTTACGCTGGTCTTTTCTTGTTCCTCTCTTTCTAACTCTTTGAGTTGTAGGGTTAGATAATTTATTACCATTGATTCTTGTTTTGGGGGGTAGGCCTGTAGAGCTATGAACTTCCCTCTCAAGATTGTGTTCCATAGATTTTGAATTGTTGTGTTTTCATTGTCATTTGTTGACATGATGCTTTTTATTTCTTCTTTGATCTCTCTGGTAACCCAGTCATTGTTTAATAGCATGCTTTTTAGCCTTCAGGTCTTTGATTTTTTTAAATTGTTTTTATTTTAGTTGATTTCTAGCTTTAGGCCATTGTGATCTGAGAAGATGCTTGATATGATTTATATCTTCTTGAATTTGAAGAGACTTTGCCTGTGTTCCAATATATGGTCTATCTTTGAAAATGACTCATGTACACTTGAGAAGAAGGTATATTTTGTGGCTTTGGGGTGAAATGTCCTGAAGATGTCAATTAATTCCATCTGATCTAGTGAGTAATTTAGAATTGATGTTTCTTTGCTGACTTTTTAAAACATGTTTTATTGATTTTTTACAGAGAGGAAGAGAGAGGGGTAGAGAGTTAGAAACATCGATGAGAGAGAAACATCAATCAGCTGCCTCCTGCACACCTCCTACTGGGGATGTGCCCGCAACCAAGATACATGCCCTTGACTGGAATCGAACCTGGGAACCTTCAGTCTGCAGGCCGATGCTCTATCCACTGCTTTGCTGATTTTTTTAAGATGATTTGTCCAATGGTGTTAGTGGGGTATTGAAGTCCCCTTGTATGACTGTATTACTGTCAATCTCTCCCTTGATATCCTCCCGAAGTTTTTTTATGTATTTGGCTGCTCCTGTATTAGGGGCATAATGTTTACCAGAGTTATATCTTCCTGTTGGATTGCTCCCTTTAGTATTATTTAGTGACCTTCCTTATCTCTTGTTATGCCCTTCACTTTGAGATCTATTTGTCAGATATAAGTATTTCTACCCCAGTTTGTTTGTTTTTTCATTTCCATTTGCCTGAAAAACCTTTTCCCATCCATCCATTCACCATCAATCTGCATGAGTCCTTTTTACCTGAGGTGGGTTTCCTGTAGACAGCAGATATATAGGTCATGTTTTCTAATCCACTCAGCTACCCTATGTCTTTTGATTGGGGCATTTAATCCATTTACATTTAAAGTTATTATAGACTAATGGCCCAGTGCACAAAATTCGTGCACATTAAAAGGGGATTAATTAGAGGAAATATTTTAATATTGCTATTTGCCCTTTCTCTATAACAGCAGTGTCAGAGATGAAAGAAAATTAGTAAAATGTATATGAAAATCTTCCTCCTGTCAGAGTTTGGGGCACACCATGGGACCCAGAGTCAAGTCCCCACCCACCCACATGTGCCTCAAAATCACACAATACCCAGACCTGGCTGCCGCCCCCCCACATTGGGCTAGATCCAGACCTGGCTGGTCCCACCCTTGTCAAGCCCTGCCAGGTGGGGGGCACAGTCTGAGGTCCCCCATCAAGCCCTGCTGGGTGGGGGGCACAGCCTGAGGTCCCCTCTCAAGCCCTGCCAGGTGGGGGGCGCAGCCTGAGGTCCCTTGTCAAGCCCCACAGGGGTGAGGAGGGCACAGCCTCAGGTCCCTCCTGATTGCTTGTTAAGGCTCATTACGGGAACTCAGCCTCCACTGTGGGTGCAGACATCTTGTGTTATGGAAACCCCCCCCTCCTCTGTGGATGCCACCATCTTTGTGGCAGAGTGATGGTCAATTTGCATATTACCTATCTATATAATAAAAGCCTAAGCAACCGTTAGGGCAGAACGGCCAGAACGACCGGTAGCTATGATACACACTGACCACTAGGGGACAGACTCTCAATGCAGGAGCTGCCCCTGGTGGTCAATGCACTCCCACAGGGGGAGCGCTGCTCAGCCAGAAGCCAGGCTCACAGCTGGCGAGCACAGCGGCAGTGGCAGGAGCCTTTCCTGCCTCCACAGCAGCACGAAGGAGCAGGGAGCTGAGCAGGAAGGAGCAGCAAGCAGGTGGGCGGTAAGGAGTGAGGGGTCCCGGACTGTGAAAGGGATATCCACCTGCCGGATTAGACCCACTACCCTTAAGTCCCGGGCTGTGAGAGGGAGCAGGCTTGGCTGAGGGACCCCCTTTCTCCCTCAGTGCATGAATTTCATTCACTGGGCCTCTAGTTTATTATATAGGACTAGAGGCCTGGTGCACAAAAATTTGTGCACTCAGGGGGAGAGAGGGTCCCTCAGCCTGGCCTGTGCCCTCTTGCAGTCTGGGACCTATCGGGAGATAATGACCTGCTGGATTAGGCCTGCTCCCGGGTGGCAGAGGGCAGGCCCAAACCCTAGGTGCAGCCCCTGGTCGGGCTCAGAGCAGAGCCAATTGGGGAGTTGTGGCGCTGCCCCCTGTCATGCACAGAGCAGAGTGGATCGGGAGGTTGCGATGCCACCCCTAGTCACGCTCAGGGTAGGGCCGATCAGGGGGGTTGGGGCTCCGTACCCTGTCACGCACAGAGCAGGGCCAATCAGGGGGTTGAGGAGCTCCCCCGTCACTCACAGAGTAGGGCCGATAGGGGAGTTGTGGCACCGCCCCCTGTCACACACAGAGCAGAGCAGATCAGGGGGTTGGGGAGCTGCCCTCTATCACCCACAGAGCAGGGACGATCAGGGGGTTGGGGTGCTGCCACTGTCACACTCAGGGCAGGGCCAATGGGGAGATTATGGCTCTACCCCGTCACACACAGAGCAGGGCCCGTGGGGGGTGGTTGGGGCACCGCACCCTGTCACACACAGAGCCACAGGGCGATCAGGGGGTTGGGAAGCTCCCCCCTATCAGGCACAGAGCAGGGCTGATCAGGGGGTTGGGGCACCTTCCCCTGTCACAAACAGAGCAGGGCAGATAGGGAGGTTGTGGCCCCGCACCTTGTCACACACAGAGCCGCAGGGCGATCAGGGGGTTTGGTCGCTGCCCCTTGTCACGCTGATCCCAGTGCCAGGAGGCCTCGTGGGTCTGCTGATCCAGGTGCTGGGAGGCATATTACCCTTTTACTATATAGGATAGAGGCCTGGTGCACTTGTGGGGGCCGGTTGGTTTGCCCTGAAGGGTGTCCTGGATCAGGGTAGGGGTCCCCCCTGGGGTGCCTGGCCAGCTTTGATGAGGGGATGATGGCTGTTTGTAGCTGGTCACACACCCTTTAGAGTGGGGGTCCCCACTGGGGTGCCTGGCCAGTCTGGGTGAGGGGCTGAGGGCTGTTTTCAGGCTGGCGGGTGACTGAAGCTCCCAACTGCTCCTTTTTTCTTTTTTTTTTTTTATTCTGGGCCAGCTTTAGCTCTGAGGCTCCAGCTCTTAGGCCTCAGCTGCTGAAAGCAGGTTTCTGGCCTTTGTTTACCTTCTGTATTTGAAACAATGTTGCGATCCTGCTGGCTGAAGCTTGGCGACTAAAGCTGGTTTCTGGGGTTTTGTTTAGCTTCTATATTTGTAACATAGTTGCTTAGAGTTGCAGCTCAGAGGCCGGCAAGGCAGGCGGGGAA
>NW_023416346.1:57592196-57744696 GCF_014108235.1 Myotis myotis | reverse complement strand
GTGCCCTGTGTGTGTGTCAGCTGGAGGCCTGCCTCCAACTGCGCCTCAGAGGGTCTGAGCAGGTGCATCGTGTGTGTTTGTGTGTGTGTGTGTCCCCACTGGAGGCCTGCCTACAACCACATTCTGAGGCTCAGATCAGGCGCCCCATGTTGTGTGTGTGTGTGTGTGTGTGTGTGTGTGTGTGTGTGTGAGTATGTGTTTCCGCTGGGGCTGTGCCTCCAGCCATGCTGTGGAGGCTCCGAGCACCCGTCCCATGTGTGTGTTGTGTGTGTTTGTGTGTCCACTGGCTGCCTGACCCCAGCCGTGACTCGGAGGCTCTGAACAGGTGCACTGTGTGTGTCTGTGTGTGTATGTGTGTGTTTCCGCTGGGTGCCTGTCCCCAGCCATGCTGCGGAGGTTCCGAGAACCCGTCCCATGTGTGTGTTGTGTGTGTTTGTGTGTTCACTGGCGGCCTGCCCCCAGCCATGCCTCAGAGCTTCTGAGCAGGTGTACTGTGAGTGTGTGTGTGTGTGTGTGTGTGTGTGTGTGTGTGTGTGTATCCACTGGGGGCTGGCCCCCAGCCACACTGCGGAGGCTCTAAGCAGGTGCCCTGAGTGTGTGTGTGTGTGTGTGTGTGTCCACTGGGGGCCTGCCTCCAACCGTGCTCTGAGGCTCAGATCAGGTGCCCTGTGCGTGTGTATGTGTATCAGTGTGTGTATGTGTGTGTTTGTGTATCTTCTGGGCCCTGCCCCAGCCGTGCTGCGAAGGCTCAGAGCAGGCGCCCCATGTCGTGTGTCTGTGTTTGTGTGTGTTTCCACTCGGTGCCTGCCCCAGCCACGCCGCGTAGGCTCCAAGCAGGTGCACTGTGTGTGTGTGTGTGTGTGTGTGTGTGTGTGTGTGTGTGTTTCTGCTGGGTGCTTGCCCCCAGCCGTGCCTTGGAGGCTCCAAGCAGGCGTCCTGTGTGTGTGTGTGTGTGTGTGTGTGTGTGTGTGTGTGTCCACTGGCAGCTTGTCCCCAGCCACTCTGCGGAGTCTCTGAGCAGGTGCGGAGTCTCTGAGCAGGCCTGCTCCCAGCCACACAGCTGAGGCTCAGAGCAGACGCCCTGTGTGTGTGTGTGTGTGTGTGTGTGTGTGCGCGCACACACACACTGGGGGCCTGCCCCAGCCATGCCTCGAAGGATCCAAGCAGGTGCACCGTGTGTGTGTTTGTGTGTCCGTTGGAGGCCTGCCTCCAACTGCACCTCAGAGGGTCCGAGCAGGTGCACCGTGTGTGTGTGTGTGTGTGTGTCCACTGGGAGTCTGCCCCCAGTCACACCATGAAAGCTCAGAGAAGGCGTCCCGTGTGTGTATGTGTTGTGTGTGTGTGTGTGTGTGTGTGTGTGTGTGTGTGTGTCCACTGGTGGCTTGTCACCAGCCACTCCGCGGAGGCTCTGAGAAGGTGCCCTGTGTGTGTCCACTGGAGGCCTGCCCCAAGTCGCACTGTGAAGGCTCGGAGCAGGCTCTCCGGGTGTGTGTGTGTGTGTGTGTGTGTGTGTGTGTGTGTGTGTGTGTGTATTTCTGCTGGGGGCTTGCCCTCAGCTGTGCCGCACTGGCTTCGAGCATGCGTCCCGTGTGTGTGTGTGTGTGTGTGTGTGTGTGTGTGTGTCCCCTCAACCCAGTCCCTGAGGGCTTCCTGAGAGTATTCGATCATTTTTTTTCCCTGCCAAGCTCAAGGCTGGGTATGGCAATGCTGCTATGAGGGTTCTGGTTTTCAGGAGAAAAATGTCTGTTCTGGGTTGGAGTTATCAGACTGACCCAGAGGTGGCTTCCTGGCCGCCTCTCCCTATTTTGCTCCCCTCCTTTCACAAAACCACCTTCCCCTGCAGCGCAGCCTTGGTAAGTGTTGGTAATTGTAAGATCCTATGCACGGGGTTTAGTGAGTAAAAACAAGGAAATTATAAAGACAGAGCAACCGAGCTACTGTGCATCTCTCTCCCCCTGGCACTGCATGGCAGGTGCAAAATTTCAGGCTGCCTTTCTGGGCACAGTCTCCCACGGCTGTGGGCTTAGATCTAGAGTCCTCCACTGCCAGCAGCCCTGTGGACCCCCTCCCACAGTCGAGCGCCACATGTGTCCCCAAGTGACATGGAGTTGGTGCAGCGCAGTCTACCTCTGAGACTCTTCACGTTTCTCCCTCCAGCCCAGATCCCAGATCCTACCTCTCTCCAGGAGACCTCTGACCTTTCTGGCCACGGATTGTCTCTCCAGCTGTGTTTAATTCACCAATTCTGGGTGGATGTTATTCCATTCAGCTGTTTCTTCTATTGGCTCTTGAGACGGTGCAGGACCCATTTGCCTATTTGGCCACCAACTTGTCTCCCCATGGACAAATGTTTTAGGAGCCTGCGGTCAGGGAGGTTGGAGTCTCGGTGTTCCTGGGTTTGCAGCCGAGGCAGCTGGTCCCTTGCTGGTGTGGCTGTAGAGTCCTGGATGGTGTCCAAGGTCTCCCTGGGTGAAGGTGAGGCTGGGCCCCCAGTCACAGCTGCTCTCCCCTTCAAGATGTCATGGCCTCTAAGGCAGATCTGGCCACCCCCAGAGAGATTTCAGCAGTAGCAGAGGTTGCCCAGCCAGAGGAGCCTGGTCCACCAGTACCCAATAGTCCTGCGGAATATAACTGTCCCTCACTCACAAATACACACACGCCTCAGATGTCCACACACTCCCCTTTTGCTCTCTCACTCACTCACACTATCTCCCTCACTGCCATCTTGTCAGCCGCCATCTTGGATCCTCTCCACCCTCATTTTCATTAAAGAGCCAGATTAAGACCAATTTATTTACTGTATTAAGTTTAGTTTCAATTTGGCCTGATTGTTTTCATAAACACAATAAGAATAGTAATTGATTATATAGGCTTTTACAAACCTGCTTTGCTGGAATCTCATGATTGAGCTTTAATTAGCCCCTTCAGGTATAGAAGCTGAGCCACCCAGTTACCATCAGGTTTGCCTGCAGTACCTATAGACTTGGGTGCATTCCTAAATTTCTTGAGGTCCCCAATGATGGCAACCTTTATTCCTTACCTGGAAAGACTGCCATGAACCATATGATCAAGGAAGGTACCAGGCCATTTCTTGCCAGTGGCTTTTGATTGGTTTCAATAAATTTTGATAATGCTTTCTGGTGGCACCCAAAATCCAGGTGCACCCTTTTCAGACATGACATTCCAGTCAAATATTTGGTTAATAAAACCATAATTGGAAGCTTGTCTTATTGAATTCATGCAAAGAAACATATTGCCATGACTCACTCATTAAGAATTGTCAAATTCTGCCCTAGTTGGTTTGGTTCAGTGGATAGAGTATTGGCCTGTGGACTGATGGGTCCCAGGTTTGATTCCAGTCAAGGGCATGTACTTGGTTTCAGGTCCTCCCTGGCCCAGGCCCTGGTCAGGGCTCATGCAAGAGGCAGCCAATCAATGTGTTTCTCTCACATAGATGTTTCTCTCTGTCTTTCCCTCTCTCTTCCACTCTCCCTAAAAATCAATGGGAAAATACCCTTGGGCAATGATTAACAGAAAGAGAGAGAGAGAGAGAGAGAGAGAGAGAGAGAGAGAGAGAGAGAGAGAGAGGGAATTGCCAAATTCTGAAGGGATAAGGTAGGGAGAAAAATATAAAAGCTTCCATATTGCTTATGAAGGTATAATTTACCAAATTGTTCTAGGGAAATAAAAACAAGATTCTATCTTACTAATAAAAGTCTAGGTGGTCCTCACGCTGTCACGCTGTGATGCCCTCATGCTGTCACAAGATGGCTGTGCACACAGCGGAGGCAGGACTCCCCAGTCTGGCCTACCTCTTTGGGGCAATCCATTGAGGAGCCCCGGATGGATGGGCAGGCCCTATGTCTTTAGGGTGATCAATCATGAGGTTCCCACACTGTGAGAGGGCACAGGCCAGGCTGGGGTACCCCGCCCAAGTGCATGAATTTCATCCACTGGGCCTCTAGTATATCCGAAAGAAAGATTTCCATATAACTAATCTTTTGTTTGTCTTGGTTATTTGTTAGCATTTTATCTTTTCAGTCCTTCTTTAGCGTTCTATAAATTTTTACTTATTTTAAAGAGATGACCTGCTTAAAAAAGTGTAATTTAAGGTAAGTTAGAGTCCTTGTTATGAATCTTTTCAAAGACTTAACTAATATATTTTTAAATGCATCAGAGAAAAACAATGACTTTCTGTAAATGACAAACTTAAATGACATGATTATAGACTTGACCATGAAAAAATTGACAAAGAACCTTGCTTTGCTGTAAGATATAACATTCCAAGCTAACAATTTTTGGTAAATAATAATTATGAAAGGACATAAAAAGAACAATATAAAGTTTATATTCCTAGATTTAATGTAGAATTTTAAAATATATATAAAGAAGAAACAATATGAAAGATTTTAAAACATTGCACATGGCTCATTAGAAGTGAATATTGAGCACTGGAAATAATTAATAAACATCCCAATGTGTGGATTACAAACATTTGAAGTACTATTGCCAGATGCTTCCATAGGGAACTATTATTCTAGGCTTGTCCAGTGTCATTGACAGGATCTCTGTGACTCCTGAGAATTTCTTCTTTAAATTGGTTCTGAATCTTTGCGAGTTCCTTTCTAGAGCAGACTGAAATTTCTCTAATACAGTAGGTCCTCAGGTTACATCTGAGATCCACTCCTACGGCACGATGTAACGTGATTTTCACTGTAAGTCGGAACCCACCTACATAAGCACCTATGTCACTCACAAGGAGCACATACACAGCAGTAATGAAGTGAAACAGTAAAAAAAAAATAAATAAAAGAAAGATAACAATTTCTGACCTTTACTTGTGGTAAATAAATAATCAAAAACATAAAGCACATATGTACATACATTGAAATGAGGGAACTTTTTTTTAATAAATACTGTAAATGGGAGCTGGAGATGTAACCACAAAATGACGTATGTTGAGTTCAACATAACCTGAGGACTGCTTGTATTTACTTTAATAAGAATATATGTATATTCTTATTTAGCAAAGCTCCCCATATAATTTTTCAAGCATATTAAATAGGCTTAATTAGCTTAAAAGCTTAGGAGAGAGAATGAATCCTTAAGATATCCCAGGGCCCATTTAAATAGCTCAAAGTAATTTCTCTGTTAAAAGAAGTCTTTTGAAATTTAAACCTTGGGAAAGTTGTCAAATATATTTAACCATAATATTATATTGTAAGTCTTTGTAAATCTAGGTAAAACAAATGTATAGCTTTATAGTAACAACTTTAAGGGATATTGATTAAAATTAAACCAGTTTTGATATTAAATATTTTGTCTAGAAGGCTAGAAAAGGGAAGAGGAGTTTCTAAATAGCAAGCAAGAAGACTTGTTGAGACTTTCAATGGTAGTGTCAAGGACACTGAATGAGTGGCTCTAATTTAAGGGTTTAAATGACAGGACAGAGCCTGGGCAGGGTTGCTTTGGGTCACTGAAAAGTCAGAAACCCTCGTGAAAAAAAATATGACAATGACAATAGTGGGGTTGTTAGAAATACTTGGAGAGAAGGGGTCTCTTCCGACATCAGGGGTGATTAGGTCCTGACTCACTGGACCCCACCGCCCAGGTGTTGTCTGGGGATGGTCATGTGGGTGAGTGACACATGTCCAGAGGGCAGGTTTACCTTACATTTCCACATTGAGATGAATCTTGATGAAGGACTTATTCCACAGATGGACAGGTAGGTTTCTCCCATCCTGACAAGGACAAGAGAAAGTGTAATGAAAGCTATTCTAGATTCACCAGAGAGAAATTAGGTGGAGGAAGGGGACTGGAGCCTGACTAGGGTCTTTCTTCAAATTTAAAACTTTCACAAACCTTCTTGCAACTTTCAGAAATAAAGCTTTAGAACTCACCTTCTTTTTTCTTCAAAATGCATCTCCATGCCTCATTCCTTCTATCATTAAATCCATATAATTTTTCAATTTAATTTGAATTTTTAATTCCTAAGAACCTTAATTTTCCAATGATAACCAAAAAATAAACAACCAGCATTTTTTAGAATGACATTTTTGAACACACGTTAAACACACTTTCAACAAAGCACAAGACATTACATTAACAGTTCCAAATTTACTTGATAGATTTTCTGTAACAAAAGCTAAAATCGAGTGAACTTAAAACTTGTTGAAATATTTATATATTTATCATTTAACCCAGCAATGCTCCACAGATTTTAAGTTTCCAAAGACTTTGGAAAATTATGTATAGGCCTATGAGGCTGGAGAAAAGGCAGGGTGGGGGTAGGGAGAGGAGGAGCAGGTCCCATAGCCTGTTCCCAGGATTGCAGTTCCCAGGCTTCCAGCTGCTTGGATTTGAAACTGCCACATATTTTCCTTTGAGATAACATGTTAAGGTTTGGGATATAATAAGTTCTGCTTCTGATAGTAGCAGGACTGTTAAGTGTTTGCAGTTTTGTAGTTAAAAAAAGGGTTAAATGGCAGCTGCTTGCCCTTTGGGGGTGGGGGGTGAGAAGGCTAAATTAGGAGTTTCTCATGGTTTTAGGCACCTGGAGGTGGAGGCATAAAGGATACAACAGGAGGAGCAGAGTTTGGAGTAGTGATGGAGCTCAAAGAAGGCCTGAATATAGGTAATCTCACACCATTTACCTAGGTGGTGGCAGTATAAATCCAAATGGAGAATGGCATTATAATTTAGGGTGCCCTTCTGGTGCCAGATATCCTGATTGTCTAATTTATATTGTGGCCATGCTGTATTGCAATAGAAAACAAAGCATTTACTAGGGTAGGTCTAATTTCATCTGGTAAATGGAAGGCCTTAAGATTCTTTAAAAGGCAGGCCAGAGGTGAATCCTTGGGACAGGTTGAGATTGGATTGCCCATGGTGTTACTGCCATAAGGGTGTTTGCAGGAGAGTCGCCAAATAAGAGGGAGAAACTAATGGCCAGTGTCCTAGCCTGGTTGCTGGCCCCCTTCCTTGTGCTGAGGCTTTTCTAGGAGGCTTTACTCAGTGACTAGAAGACTCAGTTTGGAACTCAGCTTTCCCCCCAGTGGCTAGAGATAAAGAGGAGCACCCCCTGCTATTTATTCCTTAGTAAACTGCTGGTCAGACCCAGCCCTAGGATTCCTTGTGCCTTGTGCCTACTGTGACAGGACCAGCCTGCAATGAGCTATCTGCCCCCTGAAATGCCAGATTGGCAATGCTGAGACTCACAGTCCCCAAAATAAAATCCTACAGGGTGTTTTGGGCCAGGGTTTGGGCGAGTGTGTGCTTTTTCACAGTGTGCCTCCATTACTTGGACATTTGCTGGAGACCTGCAGGCTGCCTAGAGCAATCTTGCCTGTTCTAAGCCCTGTTTATCCTGTCACAGGAGTCTTCTAGCAGCTGCTGCCCTAGAGGCTTTTAAGTGACTGATTCATGCCTGCAGGTGGTGGCCCTGTGGGGAGCTGAGAGTCTCGGTCCCTAGTGCCCTCTTCCCAAAAATAAACTGTGAGAATAAACAAGTAATATTTTCTGTCAAAGAACAGTTTAGACAGCGCCATTTTAGGCTGCGTAATGTGGCAGCCACTATTTTGGCTCCTGTGCCTTGGCAGCCACCATTTTTGCCACATGACTTGCAGCTCCCCTGGGAGCTGCCATCTTGAAATGGCAAAGGACAACACCCCCCCCCTCCTGTTAAATTAGCCAATCATGAAGGACTGTGAGCCTGGCTCCAATCAAGAGTGAGGGACAGGTCACGTGGGTCAGTAATAAAAGCTGAGCGGACTCCTGCTCAGTGTGGGGGTGCTCTCACACCATGTGCTGCGCACCCTCCTGCAGGAGTAAAGACCCTGCCTCGCTGCCTGGCTCCTGAGTGGCTTTGTGTTCCATGTGGACCCCTTGTTTGCAGGACTCACCTTATTTCTTACAGCCTGTTCCCATGCAAATAAGGACTCCAAATCTTCCCAATTTGATTGGTCCAACAGGCATCGTCCTGACCAGTAGGAATGGAGCTGTTCCAATTGGTCGGTGAAAATCGTAAGGGTGGGGAAACCAAGATGGCGGCATAGGTAAACACAGGAGATTGCTGCCTCACACAACCACTTCAAAAATACAGCTAAAAGACATCATCCAGAACCACAGGAAGGCTGGCTGAGTGGAAATTCTACAACTAGAAGGAAAGAGAAAAACATACCGAGACTCAGAGGAGGTGTGGTGCAGAAGTAAAATACAAAGGTGTGGAGGTGCATGCGGAGCCGGCTGGCGGCTGAGGTCACGATTGTCTTTTTCAATCGGGAGGGAGTCTCAGGCTCTGAGCTCCAGTTCTGGGCGAGTCTCTGGGGACCCAGACTCATACGGGAGAAACGGGACTGCCTGGCATCAGTCGGAACTCAAGGGCAGCTTTCTCTCTGAGGCACACGCAGCTATTGCCTGGGCCTCTGAGGACAGGACTGAGAGCAGCCATACTGCTCACTCCGCCCACCCAGTTGATCCCCTGGGGCTCCGCCCCGCCCAAGCCATGCACAGAGGCTTTTACATATGAAAGGCCTGGCCCTTTGTAATATGAAAATTACTTAACAAACTGCAGCTGCCCAAGGCCCCAGGGCAACTTGCATTGCTTTACAACTGGCTTCTGCAGGGTAGCCTCAGGCAGAGGCTAGATTAGCACCTCCTTAGATCCAAGAGCCAGTGTACCCAGTGGTCAGAGTGGGACCATCCAATTATAATGCTGCAGATCAATAAGGGACACACTCAGGGGGCAGACTCAGTGAGCACCAAAGCCCCACTGAAGCAAGTCTTGCCCCAGAAGGGTGTCTTCAGCACAGAAGTTCTCCCACTGTAGACACAGCTGATTCTCACAGCCAATTGGCCTGGAGGTCAAATCCTCTCAGTGTTACCTACAACAATCAAGGCTTGACTACAACAAGACTGTGCACAAAGCCCACAAGGGGGTGCACCAAGAATGTCTACCTCAGGTAATTGGGGAGGCTGAGCCACCTAGCCCTATAGGACACTTAGCATAGAAAGCCACTCTATCGACACAGTGAAGCATAAAAAATGCCGAGACAAAGAAACAGGACACAAATGACAGAAATGGAGGAAAGCAAACTACGGGATATAGAGTTCAAAACCACATTTTTAAGGTTTTTCAAGAACTTTCTAGAAACCACCGATAAATGTAGTGAGATCCTCAAGAAATCCAGTGAGACCCTCGATGTTGTGATAAAGGACCAACTAGAAATTAAGCATACACTGACTGAAATAAAGAATATTATACAGACTCCCAACAGCAGACCAGAGGATCGCAAGAATCAAGTCAAAGATTTGAAATGCGAAGAAGCAAAAAACACCCAACCAGAAAAGCAAAATGAAAAAAGAATCCGAAAATACGAAGATAGTGTAAGGAGCTTCTGGGACAACTTCAAGTGTACCAACATCAGAATTGTAGGGGTGCCAGAAGAAGAGAGAGAGCAAGATATTGAAAACCTATTTGAAGAAATAATGACAGAAAACTTCCCCTACCTGGTGAAAGAAATAGACTTATAAGTCCAGGAAGTGCAGAGAACCCCAAACAAAAGGAATCCAAAGAGGACCACACCAAGACACATCATAATTAAAATGCCAAGAGCAAAAGACAAAGAGAGAATCTTAAAAGCAGCAAGAGAAAGAAAGTCAGTTACCTACAAGGGAGCACCCATAGGACTGTCAGCTGATTTTTCAACAGAAACTTTGCAGGCCAGAAGGGAATGGCAAGAAATATTCAAAGTGATGAATACCAAGAACCTACAACCAAGATTACTTTATCCAGCAAAGCTATCATTCAGAATTGAAGGTCAGATAAAGAGCTTAACAGATAAGAAAAAGCTAAAGGAGTTCATCACCACCAAACCAGTATTATATGAAATGCTGAAAGGTATCCTTTAAGAAGAGGTAGAAGAAGAAAAAGGTAAAGATACAAATTATGAACAACAAATATGCATCTATCAACAAGTGAATCTAAGAATCAAGTGAATAAATAATCTGATGAACAGGATGAACTGGTGATTATAATAGAATCAGGGACATAGAAAGGGAATGGACTGACTATTCTTGGGGGGGAAAGGGGTGTGGGAGATGCGGGAAGAGACTGGACAAAAATCGTGCACCTATGGATGAGGACAGTGGGTGGGGAGTGAGGGTGGAGGGTGGGGTGGGAACTGGGAATAGGGGAGCTATGGGGGGGGGAAAGAGGAACAAATGTAATAATCTGAACAATAAAGATTTAATTAAAAAAGAAAAAGAAAATCCTAAGGGTGATATAGCTGCTCAGCTCCAGTTAGAGGCTTGGGCTGCGTGTGGAGAGGAGCCTCCGTCCCGTGGGTGGAAATACCTTTCCAGGAGCTCCTTACTGAGGTCTGGCTCAGCCATAGGAACACAGTGCACTCAAGTAGTTTAGTGCTGGGGGCAGGCAGTTCAGTGCAGACTTCCCCCTGAAGTACGGCTTTAGCAATGATCGCTAGGCTCTGCCTTTTCTCTTCTTAAATTTTAAGCCCAAATTAGCCAACAAGAGTCCTTCTTGGTAGGTATTTTCTTTCTCGGGTTAAACATAAAAAGTGGGAACTGGAGACAAGCTGTCTTTATGAAGTTATTCCAAGTGATATATGCAGACACCCTGCTCCTGATACCGTTATAATGACCTGGTTATTATCAACAGAAAAGGAGTAAAGGGAAGACTAGATAATATAGACACACCATTTATACAGCGTTGCTAGAAAGCTGTAATTTAACTCTCTCCAAGTCTGCTCCCTGCTGATTGATGGGGAAGAGACTGGACAAAGGCAGTTTGGGCACATGCCCAGTAAGGTCTGAGTGCCATGGGAAGATGCTTACCTCTCAGTCACATCTGGGAACAAATCAGTGGACACTGCAAGGGTGTGAATCCTGAATATTTAAACTCCTGCACAAAGGGTGTTCCTCTCTTGGCTGGCTTACATGCTATTTGCACCAGATTCCTGTTGCAGGGGCTCATATGCTGGGCTAATACTTTAATGAGCTGATGCTCAGTTGAACACAGCTGTAACATGGAACGGAAACTCTGGACACTGGCCCTCCTCTTGGCTCTGCTGGACCCCCAGATATACCTTTTCCAGGACTGGGTTAAGGGGCATGGGACTATGCAACCCAAGGAATGCGGCTCCACACAGATAAGGCCTTTCATCACATCTCATTCTCCCATGTGAATCTTAGAACATTCATTTTCTAAAGATATCTTAAGAACCCTGCTCCCACAAGGGAAGGAGAAGTTCAATTGTCTGGTAACACTTCCATGCGGTGAACCTTAATTCCACCCCTAACCCTTGAGGGCAGGGCCCACTTAGGACTCACTTCTGAAGAACAGTGTCGATAAATGGAAAATAGTTACTGTACACTAAAGAAACTTGGCAATCACCACCTTGACCTAAGGATGAAGTTCAACATGATCAGTGACCCATGTGATGTCACGTGGGTATCCAATCCTCCCAGATACAATGTGACAAGAAGGGCACTTCAATTCTGTGGTATTCTTCCTCAAAGCCCATAACCATGTCTAATCATGGGAAAAATAACAAACTGGATCAACCGAAGGACTGGTATGCTTGTATATAAGCCTAACCAATGGATACGGTCACAAGGGGGGTGAGGTAATGAATGGGGGCAGGGGGCAATGGAAGGTAAGGACACATATGTAATACCTTAATCAAAAAAGAAATAAATAAATAACAATAAAAATAACAAGCCGCCTGACACCCTCAAGACTGTCAGGGTCATGAAAACAATCTGACAATTCCTTAAAAGTTAAACAGAGCCTGGCCGGCATGGCTCAGTGGTTGAGCGTTGACCTATGAACCTGGTGGTCACAGTTAGATTCCCAGTCAGGGTACATGCTGGGGTTGCGAGCTCAATCCCCGGCGGGGGGGGGGGGGAGGGGGGCAGCAGATCAACGATTTCCTCTCATCATTGATATTTCTATCTCTCCCTCCAGCTCCCTTCCTCTCTGAAATCAATAAAAATATATGTTATCCCTGTCTTGTTCCGGTTCTTAGGGGAAATGGTTTTAGTTTTTGCCCATTGAGTATGATGTTGGCTGTGGGTTTGTCATCTGAGAGATGTAAATCAAAACAACAATGAGGTACCATCTCACACCTGTCAGAATGGCTATCATCAACAAATCAACGAACGACAAGTGCTGGAGAGGATTCGGAGAAAAAGGAACACTCGTGCACTGCTGGTGGGAATGCAGACTGGTGCAGCCACTGTGGAAGACAGTATGGAGTTTCCTCAAAAAGTTAAAAATGGAACTCCCATTTGACCCAGTGATCCCACTTCTAGGAATATATCCCAAGAAACCAGAAACACCAATCAGAAAGGATATATGCACCCCTATGTTCATAGCAGCACAATTTACCATAGCTAAGATTTTGAAACAGTCTAAGTGCCCATCAACAGATGAATGGATTAGAAAACTGTGGTACATCTACACAATGGAATACTATGCTGCTGTAAAAAATAAGGAATTCTTACAATTTGCAACAGCATGGATGGAACTGGAGAGCATTATGCTAAGTGAAATAAGCCAGTCAATGAAAGAAAAATACCACATGATATCATTTATGGATAATAAAGACCATTATAGACTGATGAACAAAAATAGATACAGAGGCAGAGTAGCATCAAACAGACTGTCAAACTACAGCAGGAAGACCAGGGAGAGTTCGGTGGGGGGGTGGGGTAAGAGATCAACCAAAGGACTTGTATGCATGCATAGAAGCATAACCAATAGACACAAGACACTGGGGGTTAGAGGAGGCCGGGGGAAAGTCAAGGGGGGAAAAAAAGAGAGACATATGTACCACTCTTTGTAATATTTTAAGCAATAAAACAAAATTTAAAATATATATGTTAAAAAAGTTAAACAAAGACTTAACATATGACCCATCAATTCCACTCCCACGTACAAAGCCCAGAGAAATGAAAACATGTATCTAAATAGAAACTAGTATAGCAATGTACCTAGCATCAACATTCATAATAACCAAATGTGACATCAATTAAATGTCCACAAATTAATGAATGGATAAACAAAAAAATGTGTACATTATTTGGCAATAAAAAGTAATGAAGGAATCCCAGCAACAACACAGCACTGGTAACTATTACGCAGCCAGCTCTGGGCAGTGAACTCCCACTGGACAGAGAGGCCCTATAGCCTCAGAGGCCAACCCCAGAGCACTGCCACCCAGAGGCTGACCCACAAACTGACTCTTTGCTAAACACAAAATAAGGCAGTCTGGGAAACAAATGCGGCTTGCTTTAAAATAAGGACTGTGGTTTACAACACAGAGGAACAGTGTATCGCAGGGAAACTCAACACTCTCCTGAATACCTGGCAGGTCTAAGGCGAGCCACACTGAAGAATAGAAGAACCGAAGGACCTTCACTACTGCAATATTTTTTTTTTCTTTTTTCACCTTTTAACGAAGAAACCAATTTTTTTTCTTTTCTTCTTTTTTTTTCTCTTCTCTTTTCCATCACCTGATTTTACCCTTTTAATTACTACCTTCTTATTTTTAACCAGTATTATTACTGCTACCATTTTACCATTTTTTTTTAAAGTGCCATTTTATTTTCTCTTTATTTTATTTTGGGATTAGTGTTCTCCATTCTATTTTCATCGTTATATTATTGGTTGTTTCTAGTTTGCATTCATCTCCAGGGAGCTGTTGCTGGAATTTGTTAGGATTAATGGCTGTTCTATAGGAGTATTCTCCTCATATAAAAAAGTCTCTTCCCCTCTTCCACTTCATTCTCTCTTTTCGCTCTTTTTTTTTCTTTTCTTTTCTTTTCTTATCTCGCTTTTATTTTCCCCCCTCCTTTTTCCCATTTCATTTTTGCACTCCTTTTTTTGGTCCCTACTTTTCTTTTCTTTTTTCTCTTTTATCTTTTTCTCTTCCTTCTTCCTTATCCCCTAATTCTCTTAATTCAGGTGGTCACCTTTATTTGGGGTTATTAATATCGTGAATATATTTGTGTATAGTGCCTGGTACGTGGTGCCTTGTTGTGTTGTATTTTGTGCCTTTAAATCAACGCAGCAGATCCAAGCAACAGCAACCTCCTGAGCACCACACCCTCTGCTGAGGAACAGCAGCTGTACGTGAAACCTCGCCCCACCAGCCAGAAGAGCCACCACAGCTGTGAACAGCACCCACCAGAGGAGCTGCTGCCAACCGAAGAGCAGCTGCTACCGCAACCGCCCGAAGAGCAACCACAGACCAAGGAGTCACTGCCACCAAGGGAGCAGCCACTGAACGACTCAACGTCTAGATATGTCAGTGAGATCAAACATGGGTAGACAAAGAAACCCCCAAAGGAAAGAGAAGGAGGACTCTCCAGAAAAGCAGCTAAGTAATACAGAGGCATGCAACATGACAGATAAAGAATTCAGAATAAGGGTCCTAGAGTGTATAAACCGGATGGAGGAAAAAATCGACAACCTCTGCAAGAAGCAAGACGAAACAGATGAAAAAATCGATAACATATGGAAGAAGCTAGAAGAAACAGATGAAAAAATCAACAACTTAAGTAAGACCCAAGAAGAAATGAAGAGTGATATAGCTGCAATGAAAAACTCCATTGAAAGTATCAACAGTAGACTGGGTGAAGCGGAGGACCGAATTAGTGAATTAGAAGACAAGGAAGCAAAACACACCCAAATTGTACTGCAATTGGAGAAAAAAATGAAAAGACAGGAGGAGAGCCTAAGGGAGCTTTGGGACAACATGAAACGAAACAACATACGAATAATAGGGGTACCAGATCAACAGAAGGATGAACAAGGATTAGAAAACCTATTAGAAGAAATAATATCAGAAAACTTCCCTGAGGTGGGGAAGAAAAAAGTCACACAAGCCCAGAGAGTCCCAAACAAGGTGAACCCGAAAAGACCCACACCAAGACACATCATAATTACCATGGCAAATGTTCATGACAAACAGAGAATCTTACAGGCTGCAAGAGAGAGACGGAAAGTTACATACAAGGGATCTCCCATTAGATTGTCAAATGATTTCTCAACAGAAACACATCAGGCCAGAAAAGAATGGACGGAAATTTACAAAGTGATGCAAAGCAAAGGACTGAATCCAAGAATACTCTATCCAGCAAGGCTATCATTCAAAATTGAAGGGGAAATAAGAAGCTTCACAGACAAAAAAAGGCTAAGGGAGTTTATCACCACCAAGCCAGCAATGCAAGGAATGCTAAAGGGACTGGTATAAAAATAAGAAATAAAAAGCTCAGAAAGAAAACAGCCACACAAAAACAGAAATGCCTACAAACAAGTACCTTTCAATAATAACTTTAAACGTAAACGGACTAAATGCTCCAAACAAAAGACATCGAGTGGCTGAATGGATAAAAAAACATGACCCATACATCTGCTGTCTACAAGAAACCCACCTCATTAGAAGGGACTCACACAGACTGAAAGTGAAAGGATGGAAAAATATCTTTCAGGCAAATGGAAAGGAAAAGAAAGCTGGGGTAGCAATACTTATATCGGACAAAATAGACCTCAAAGTGAAGGCCATAACAAGAGATAAGGAAGGCCACTTCATAATACTAAAGGGATCAATACAACAAGAAGATATAACCCTGGTAAACATATATGCACCCAATGCAGGAGCACCCAAATTCATAAAAAAACTCCTGGAAGATATCAAAGGAGAGATTAACAACAATACAATCATAGTAGGGGACTTTAATACACCACTAACAGAACTGGATAAGTCCTATAGACAAACAATCAGCAAAGATACAGCAATCCTAAATGACTCACTAGATCAGATGGACTTAATCGACATCTTCAGAACACTTCACCCCAAAGCCAGGGAATATACGTTCTTCTCAAGTGCTCATGGGACATATTCAAAAATAGACCATATATTGGGTCACAAGCAAAGTATCCCCAAATTCAAGAAAATTGAAATCATAAAAAGCGTCTTCGCAGACCACGATGGCATAATATTAGAAATAAACTACAATAAAAACAACCCAAAATACTCAAACACCTGGAAGCTGAATAGCAGGCTATTAAATATTGATTGGGTTACCAATGAAATCAAAGAAGAAATTCGAAACATCCTGGAAACTAATGACAATGAAAACACAACAATCCAAAACCTATGGGACACAATGAAAGCAGTCCTGAGAGGGAAGTTTATAGCTCTACAGGCCTATCTCAAAAAACAAGAAAAAATGGTAGTAAATCATCTAACTCTACAACTCAAAGAATTAGAAAGAGAGCAACAAGAAAACCCCAGAGTGAGCAGAAGGAAGGAGATAATAAAGATTAGAGCAGAAATAAATGACATAGAGACCAAAAAAACAATACAGAAAATCAATGAAACCAAGAGCTGGTTCTTTGAAAGGATAAACAAGATTGACAAACCTCTAGCCAGACTCACCAAGAAGCAAAGAGAGAGGACCCAAATAAACAAAATCAGAAACGATAGAGGCGAAATAACAACAGACCCCACAGAAATACAAATGATTGTTAAAAAATACTATGGACAGCTCTACTCCAACAAACTAGACAACCTGGAGGAAATGGACAAATTCCTAGAAAAATACAACATTCCAAAACTCAATCAGGAAGAATCTAAAAATCTCAACAGGCCAATAACTATGGAAGAAATTGAAGCAGTCATCAAAAAGCTTCCATCAAACAAAAGCCCAGGACCAGACGGCTTCACAGGGGAGTTTTACCAAACATTCAAGGAAGAACTAAAACCTATCCTCCTCAGACTACTACAAAAAATTCAAGAGGAAGGAACACTTCCAAGCTCATTCTATGAAGCCAGCATCACCCTAATACCAAAATCAGGTAAAGACAACACAATGAAAGAGAATTACAGGCCAATATCCCTCATGAATATAGATGCCAAAATCCTCAACAAAATCTTAGCAAATCGGATCCAGCAGTACATCAGAAAGATCATACACCATAACCAAGTAGGATTTATCCCAGGGATGCAAGGATGGTACAATATCCGCAAATCAATAAACGTGATACATCACATAAACAAATTGAAAGAAAAAAACCACATGGTCATATCAATTGATGCAGAAAAAGCATTTGACAAAATTCAACACCCATTTTTGATAAAAACTCTCACCAAGGCAGGAGTAGAAGGATCATACCTCAACATAATAAAAGCCATATATGACAGGCCCACAGCCAACATCATACTCAATGGACAAAAACTAACACCATTTCCCCTAAGAACAGGAACAAGACAGGGATGCCCCCTCTCACCACTCCTGTTCAACATAGTACTGGAAGTGTTAGCCATTGCAATTCGGCAAGAAGAAGAAATAAAAGGCATCCAAATTGGAAAAGAGGAAGTAAAACTGTCCTTATTTGCAGACGACATGATATTATACATACAAAACCCTAGAGACTCCATCAAAAAGCTACTGGACTTAATACATGAATTTGGCAATGTAGCAGGATACGAAATTAACCCCAAGAAATCCGAGGCATTTCTATACACCAATAGTGAACTTTCAGAAAGAGAGATTATAAAAACAATCCCGTTTACCATCGCACCAAAAAAATTAAGCTACCTAGGAATAAACTTAACTAAAGAGATAAAAGACCTCTACTCAGAAAACTACAGGACGTTGAAAAAAGATATAGAGGAAGACATAAACAGATGGAAGAACATACCGTGTTCATGGATTGGTAGAATCAACATCATTAAAATGTCCATACTACCCAAAGCAATCTATAAATTCAACGCACTTCCCATTAAAATACCAATGGCATACTTCAGAGATCTAGAACGAACTCTCCAAAAATTCATCTGGAATAAAAAAAGACCCCGAATAGCTGCAGCAATCCTGAAAAAGACCAAAGTAGGTGGGATCTCAATACCAGATATCAAGTTGTATTACAAAGCCACTGTTCTCAAAACTGCCTGGTACTGGCACAAGAATAGGCATATAGATCAATGGAATAGAATAGAGAGCCCAGAAATCGGCCCGAACCAATATGCTCAATTAATATTTGACAAAGGAGGCAAGAACATACAATGGAGCCAAGATAGTCTCTTCAATAAATGGTGTTGGGAAAATTGGACAGATATATGCAAGAAAATGAAACTAGACCACCAACTTACACCATACACAAAAATAAACTCAAAATGAATAAAGGACTTAAACGTACGACAGGAAACCATAAAAATTTTAGAAGAATCCAAAGGCAACAAAATCTCAGACATATGCCGAAGCAATTTCTTCACTGATACAGCTCCTAGGGCACTTGAAACTAAAGAGAAAATGAACAAATGGGACTACATCAAAATAAAAAGCTTCTGCACAGCAAAAGAAACCATCAACAAAACAACGAGAAAACCCACTGTGTGGGAAAACATATTTGCCAATGTCATATCTGATAAGGGCCTAATCTCCAAAATTTATAGGGAACTCATACAACTTAACAAAAGGAAGATAAACAATCCAATCAAAAAATGGGCAAAGGACCTAAATAGACACCTTTCAAAAGAGGACATTCAGAAAGCCAAGAGACATATGAAAACATGCTCAAAGTCACTAATCATCCGAGAGATGCAAATCAAAACAACAATGAGGTACCATCTCACACCTGTCAGACTGGCTATCATCAACAAATCAACAAACGACAAGTGCTGGAGAGGATGTGGAGAAAAAGGAACACTTGTGCACTGCTGGTGGGAATGCAGACTGGTGCAGCCACTATGGAAGACAGTATGGAGTTTCCTTAAAAAACTGAAAATGGAACTCCCATTTGACCCTGTGATCCCACTTCTAGGAATATATCCCAAGAAACCAGAAACACCAATCAGAAGGGATATATGCACCCCCATGTTCATAGCAGCACAATTCACCATAGCTAAGATCTGGAAACAGCCTAAGTGCCCATCAGTAGATGAATGGATTAGAAAACTGTGGTACATCTACACGATGGAATACTATGCTGCTCTAAAAAGGAAGGAACTCTTACCATTTGCAACGTCATGGATGGAACTGGAGAGCATTATGCTAAGTGAAATAAGCCAGTCAATGAAGGAAAAATACCACATGATCTCACTCATTCATGGATAATAGAGACCATTATAAACTTTTGAACAATAATAGATACAGAGGCAGAGCTGCCTCAAACAGATTGTCAAACTGCAGCAGGAAGGCCGGGGAGGGTTGGGGGGCAGGAGGTAGGGGGGTAAGAGATCAACTAAAGGACTTGTATGCATGCATATAAGCATAACCAGTGGACATAAGACATTGGGGGATAGGGGAGGCTAGGGGACTGTCTAGGGCGGGGGGATAAAATGGACACATATGTAATACCCTTTGTAATACTTTAAGCAATAAAAAAAAAAAGTAATGAAGTACTGCTACATGCTATAACAGGATGAACCTTGAAAACATTATGCTAGTGAAAGAAGCTAGTGAACGAACCTTGAAATCATTATGCTAGTGAGAAGACCACGTATTGCATGCTTCCATTTATATGACATTTCCAGAAACAGGCCATCAGTATAGCCGTACTCAAGCAATTCCCCTCTTCCACCCAGATTTCCAGAAAGCTCTGACTGGTGGATTTGGGCCACAGTTACTTCCTCCCTCCCTACCTCCCTCCTTCCCTCCTTCATTCACACCTTCAGGTTTCTTGATGTTCAAGCTGCAGTTCAGATTTCTGTCAGGAGGTGGCACCAAGTACCACCACTTTCAAATTCCTCCACAAGTAAATTTATTCTAAGAGGGAAAAATATAATACCCTCCCTTAAAATTCAGCCTATAAATCTATGCATGGAATGACTCTAATTCTGAATGAAAAATAAGGAAGGTGTAAAATAAGACTGTGAAAACATACAGCCTAGGACTTGCACTCGATGAAACACCAGGTAGCAGTGATGGGGGGCAAGGGGGCAGGGGATGAGAGGTGACTGAGAGCACGGGGCATAGAGTGGGGTCTGGGCAGCTGTGTCCATAGTGTCCTGGACGGGGATGACAGGAAGAATGTGTGGAAGAGAAGGACACGGCAGCCTGTATGGGGTGGGGTAATAATGGAAGGTGAAAGCCCTGCTTTCTGGTAAGGACTGTCTTGTACAGTCCACGCTGTACATCCACCGGCACTGACGCAGGAAGAGATGAATCAGTGAAAGAGATGTAAATTTGGGGTCAATGGCAGAGGGAACTGCTTTAATATACATATGAATCATTCAAAGAGAATTGGCATCTTAGTAAACAAAACTTTTCATAATATTCTTACTCTTTCCAAATGTACTCCTCTTCAGTAAAAAAGAATAAATATTGATAGATGTGCTGCCACCTGGTGGCATGGTCCAGGATTGCAGCTCTGAGAATCAGACCAGGGGCTGAGTAAGACGATGGAGGTTGGGAGGTTGACTTTGTGGGTACAGCCAGCGCTTTTTGGATTTTCACTTAACCATCCTTCTGTACCCATCACTTGTTTAGGATATAAAGGCACATTTTCTGGCATATCTAACCTTCAGATTGGAAGTCCAGCTCCGGTCCAAAGTGAGGGTAAAGTTGTAACTGTGAATGTGTTTTTCAGGTGATAAAGCTAGAGGGAACATAGTAACACACACACACACACACACACACACACACACACACACACACAGAATCAACCCCAGTTTTTAAAAATCTACTTCATTTCCCCTTGAAATTGAAAGGAATTTTAGAGACAGGAAAGGCAGTATCAAAAAAAATGGGGTCTGTGGGAGAGGAAGACAGAGGATAGAGGAATTCAGAGGATAGAGGAATGTCACAAATTAAGGGGAAAAGGAAGAGGGGGCACCTGGTGGGGTTTGAACTATGAAACTGATATTCTGCAGGAGAGTGACCAATTAGGGGAGCACGGTGGACATCAATTAAGGAAGGGTCCAATTAGAAAGTGAGGTGGACAAAGCTACCAGCATATATAAACTGGTAGACAAAGAAACTCAGAAACTGAACTAGATTCTTCCCATTAGAGAGAGCAGGTTTTTCCCATTTGGGGACCCCTCCCCAGGGAGTCCCCTTCGGGCACACTTCCCCAGGGGAGCCTGTATACGCTTACAATAAACTTGTACACGTTGCTTAAAATCTTTCAGTCTGCGAATTTTATTCCTCAAACTTCGTGGGAGAAGGACCCACAGGAATAGTCCAAACACCCCAAATTCCACATAATAAAATTGAACAAAATTAATACTTTTACAGAGTAATGGAAATATGTGTTCATTATCTTTTTTGATCTGTTCCCAAATATTTTCTTTTTTAAAAAGTATACTTGATTTCAGAGAGGAAGGGAGAAGGAGAGAGACATAGAAACATCAGTGATGAGAGAGAATCTTTGGTCGGCTGTCTCCTACACATTCCACACTGGGGATTGAGCCCACAACCTGGGCATATGCCCTGACTGGGAATCAAACCATGACCTTCTGGTTCATAAGTCAACACTCAAACACTGAGCCATGTCAGCTGGGCATATTTTCTTTTGTCAGTGTTTTATCAAATTTCCATTCTTCCTGAGTACAAGCGTGCAAACAATATATAAAAGTATATTTATAAACTGAAATTTTCCTGCATCTCTCACTAGTGCTGCTTTTACCTCCTGACCCAAAGGAGTCTGGGTTGGCATCTGGTAGGGAGATTAGGGCATTCAGAGCCCTGGAAGCATAAAGACAAAATGGGAAAACTTTAAGACAATTCCAGAGTGAGCAGCTGATCAGGAGACAAGAAAAGGTGTTTTTCTGAGGTGCACATACTCCTCTATTGTCAGTACCCTGCTATGAGTATTGTTCATAATAATGGGTAATGTAAATGCTGTTAGAATGAAAGGAGAGGAAATATAAAGTGCATTTTCTTAAAGCAGGTCCGTACATACCACTTCCCTTCCCTCTAGGTCACCTGTCCCAGGGGCAACACCTGAGCTTCTGCTGGAGCCCAGTTCTCCTCTTTAGGGATCACCAGACGGATGTCTCTTGGAACAAGGACAGGATTTCATCTCCTCTGTCATCTTTGTCATCCAGAGGGTTGTGGAGGGCCATCCCCGTGGGACCACAATAGCAGGGAGTGTGATCTGATTGGTTCTCCTGCCCGGGAAGTCCATCTTCCAGAAGGCAGACTGCTCTGTGTCCTCTAGAAAGGGCGGGGGATGGAACCCCATTCCCATCCTGTCACTTATCTAGAGAGTGACATAGGCTCTATCAGCCCAAGCTTGGTCATGTGTGAAGTGGGACTCAGGCTAACTTGGCACAGAGCTGCCCCGAGGGGTAAATGAGCACACCTGTCTGAGTATATGGCATGTGGGAGGATATCAATGGCCTGTAGTGTTGGGGGGACACAGCGCTGGGGGCTGGCTGAGCCTCAGGCCCGTGGTGGACATTGTGAAAAGTTGTTTTTTTTGTTGTTTCTCATAATTTCAATTTTTGGAGACACACGATGTTCTCCTTTCTGGAATGTCTCAGAAGCTCCTAAGAGCTGCTCCACATCCTGCCTCTGAGCAGACCCTAATCCAGTTCCCAGTCTTGTCTCTGACTCAGCTGAGGTCACACTGATACTATTATAATAATCTGGTAATTATTTCACAGGAAAGGAAGACTAGATAATATAGGCCTGCCATTTATACAGCTTTGCCAAAAAGCTGCATTTAACACTCTCCAAGACTGGTCCCCACTGATCACTGGGGAAAGGGACTGGACAAAGGCAGTTTGGATGCATGCCCAGTAAGGTCTTGTAACCGGACAACCAATGGGTCCAGGCTGCCTGTCACTACTTGAGCCAATTAAGCAGAGACAGGGTTGAATCATATATGAGCGTTTATTCCAGTACTGCCTGCAGCATGGGAGAGCAGCAGGTCATCCACAAAAATCTGCTCTGCCCCCACCATAAGCCGGCTGCTTATATTGGGTAGAAGGACAAAGATTACATGGGGAAGTAGGCAAAAAGGGCAATGGGCAGTTTACAGGTCTGGAGATTTACAAAGGCCTGCGGGTATGCAAGGGGCTGGGGATCTTCAAAGGGCTAGTGGCTCTGGTTTCTGGCTCTGGTTGTTAATCTTTCCAGGAGAATAGGCAGCTCCTTGATGGGGAGGATGGGCTGCATTTCCAGGTGAGTCCCAGGTCCCACAGGCAACTGCCAGCCAGGTTAGAATGTGCCTTCTTTAATCAGAATAAAACAATCACACTTAAAAGAGCATGGTTACTCTTTCTTACAATTACAGCTGGTTCCTGATATTCTATTTCTGCTTCTATCAGTCTTAGTGACATGGGAAGGTGCTTACCAGTCTTTCAGTCACACCTGGGCATGGCCTGAAGGGTGTGGCCACTGCAAGCTAGGGAAACAGGATTATTTTACCTTCTGAACAAAGACCGTGCTCTCCTAGTTGTTACCCTCTTTTTTAAAAAATATATTTATTGATTTTTTACAGAGAGGAAGGGAGAGGGATAGAGAGTCAGAAAGATTGATGAGAGGGAAGCATCGATCAGCTGCCTCCTGCACACCCCCCACTGGGGATGTGCCCGCAACCAAGGTACATGCCCTTGACCGGAATCAAACCTGGGACTCTTTAGTCCCCGGGCCAACACTCTATCCACTGAGCCAAACCGGCTAGGGCAGTTGTTACCCTCTTGTCTCTCCTGTGCCTGCACCCCAGTGACTCCTGTTGCAGGTGATGTTCTCCCCTGCGCCCATGTGGCTCACAGCCATGTGGGACCCACAGGATGGACTAATGGACTTTAATAACCTGGAAGCTGAACTGGACCCGGCTGCGACATGGAATGAGGCTCTGGGCACTAGCCCTCCTTTTGTCTCTACTGGGACCCCAGCTGCACTTTTTTCAGGACTGGTTTAAGGGCCATGGGGTTTTACAACTTGAGGAATGTAACTCCATGCAAGTAAAACCTTTTACCACATCTCATTCTCCTGTGGGGGCTTCTGAAAATGCTTATTTCAGCAGCACTCCAAGAACCTCACTCCCTCGAGAGATGGGGAAGTTCAATTCTCTAGTAACAACACCGGGGAGACAAGGGGTGGTGCTGGCCCAACTGTTGCTCTTGACTCCTCAGTCTTAACATAGTTATGGGACATTTTCAGACCTTCCCACAGTCACCAGGGCAGGGGTGCTCAGATTGTAAGAAATAGTGATATCTTCAGCATAGTCAACTTTTACTAAAAAAGCTAACAACATATTGCCAGTCGGTTACTGAACTTTCCCAGGGCAAACAGAGTGTAGGGAGGAGGGGAAAGGGTATAAAAACAGAACTATATACATGACCAACAACACATTTTCCAGGAAGATCTTCCCACCACAACTAGACAAAGGGGGATGGTGACAACTAAAAAAGGCCTCAACCCATTTTGGTTTTTTGCACGTTCATGATTATTTTTAATGTCAAAACAAAACAAAAAATTACGCACCCAAGATTGTCAATTGTTCTGAACCTGGTTTTAAATATTACCTAATAATTAATTCTTACCAATTAGCTTTATCATATCAACTACGGTATTATTGTATACAGAATAGATTCTGAATAAAAATATATTGAGTGGGAAAGGTCTGACATAAGGATAAAATATGACCGTTTCAACTTATTTTTTTCCATATATGTCAAACTAACTTACCACAATATCGAATTTGCCACTACATTTTCAATGGCAAATAGGTCAGCCTGGCCAGTGTGGCTCAGTTGGTTGAGTATTGTCCCACGCATCAAGAGGTCACTGATTGGATTTCAGGTCTGGGCACATGCCAGTGTTGCAGTCTCCATCTCCAGTAGGGAGTGTGCAGGAGGTGGCCAGGGGATGTTTCTCTCTCATCAATGTTTCTCTCATTGATGTTTCTATCTCTCTCTCCTCCCCCTTCCTCTCTTTTTAAAATCAATAAAAACATTTCAAAAATGCCTATAGATCACTTAGAACAGCGGTTCTCAACCTGTGGGTCGCGACCCCTTTGAGGTTTGAACGGACCTTTCATAGGGGTCACCTAAAACCATCGGAAAACACATATATAATTACATATTGTTTTTGTGATTAATCACTATGCTTTAATTATGTTTAAGTTGTGACAATGAAAATACATCCTGCATATCAGATATTTACATTACAATTCATAACAGTAGCAAAATCACAGTTATGAAGTAGCAATGAAAATAATTTTCTAGTTGGGGGTCACCACAACATGAGGAACTGTATTAAAGGGTCGTGGCATTAGGAAGGTTGAGAACCACTGACTTAGGAGAACATGAACCAACAAAATTAAATCAGTTTTATAAATATTTATTACTACTCAGGATAATATCAATCAACTATTCTATATTTAGCCATCATTTAATGACATTCAACCTATATAATAAAAGGCTAATATGCAAATTGACCAAATGGTGGAATGACAGGTCACTATGATGTGGGCTGACCACCAGGGTACAGATGCTCAACCCAGGATTTGCCCCCTGGTGGTCAGTGTGCTCCCACAGGGGAAGCACTGCTCAGCCAGAAGCTGGTTTCAGTGCTGGTGAGCACACTGTCAGTGGCAAGAGCCTCTCCCGCCTTCGCAGCAGTGCTAAGGATGTCCAGCTGCTGGCTTAGGATGTCCAGCTTCTGGTTTAGGCCAGTGGTCAGCAAACTCATTAGTCAACAGAGCCAAATATCAACAGTACAACAATTGAAATTTCTTTTGAGAGGCAAATTTTTAAAACTTAAACTATGTAGATAGGTACATTGTTATTAACTTAATTAGGGTACTCCTAAGGCTTAAGAAGAGCCACACTCAAGGGGCCAAAGAGCCGAATGTGGCTCACGAGCCACAGTTTGCTGACCACGGGTTTAGGCCCACCCTAACCAGGACCCCTTGGGGGATGCCTGTGGATTGGGCCTAAACTGGTAGTCAGACATCCCTCTCACAATCCAAGACCACTAGTTCCTAACCACTCTGTCTGCCTGCCTGATTCCCCTAACCTCTTTGCCTGCCTTCCTGATCACCCCTAACCATTTGCCTTCCTGCCTAATCACCCCTAACCGCCTCTGCCTGACTGCCTCATTGCCCCTAACCACTTGCCTGCCTGCCTCATTGCCCCTAATCACTTGCCTGCCTGCCTGATTGCCCCTAATTGCCTCTGCCTGACTGCCTAATTCCCCTCTACCACTCGCCTACCTGCTGAATTTCCCCTAACCACTCTCCTGCCTGCCTGATTGCCCCTAACCACTCTGTCTGCCTGTCTGATCACCTCTAAACGCTCGCCTGCTTGCCTGATCACCCCTAACTGTCTCTGCCTGCCTCATCGCCCCTACCACTCGCCTGCCTGCCTTATAGCCCCTAACCCCTCTGACTGACTGCCTGATCGTCCCTAAATGCCTCTGCCTGATTGACCCTAACTGCCTCTGCCTGATTGCCCCTAACCCCTCTGCCTGCCTGCCTGATTGCCCCTAACCACTCTGCCTGCCTCTCTGATCACCCCTAACTGCCTCTGCCTTACTGCCTAATCACCCCTTACCACTCACCTGTCTGCCTGATCTCCCCTGACCACTCTGCCTGCCTGCCTTATTGCCCCTAACCACTCGTCTGCTTGCCTGATCGCCCCTAACCACCTCTGCTCACCCCCACCGCTTCAGTGTGGTCTGGAATGTCGTCTGGAAGGATGTCTGGAAGGTCATCCGGCTGTCCAGTCTAATTAGCATATTACTCTTTTATTATTATAGACTAGAGGCCCGGTGCACAAAAGTTTGTGCACTGGTGGGGGGGGGGTGTCCCTCAGCCCCACTTGTGCCCTCTCACAGTCTGGGACCCCTCGGGAGATAACGACCTGCTGGCTTAGGCCCGCTCCCGGGGGCAGAGGGCAGGCCCAATCCCTAGGTGCAGCCCCTGGTCGGGCTCAGAGCAGGGCCGATTGGGGGGTTGGGGCTCCGTACCCTGTCACACACAGAGCAGGGCCGATCAGGGAGTTGGGGAGCTCCCCCCATCAGGCACAGAGCAGGGCCGATCAGGGGGTTGGGGCGCCTTCCCTGTCACAAACAGAGCAGGGCGGATAGGGAGGTTGTGTCCCCGCCCCCTGTCACACACAGAGCCGCAGGGCGATCAGGGGGTTTGGGCACTGCACCCTGTCACGCTGCTCCAGGGGCCAGGAGGCCTTGCGGCTCCGCTGATCCCAGTGCCGAGAGGCCTCGCAGCTCCGCTGATCCTGGGGCATGAGGCCTCGCAGCTCCGCTGATCCCGGGTTCAGAAGGCCTCACAGCTCCACTGATCCTGGTGCTGGGAGGCATATTACCCTTTTACTATATAGGATAGAGGCCTGGTGCACTGGTGGGAGCCGGCTGGTTTGCCTTGAAGGGTGTCCCGGATCAGGGTGGGGGTCCCGCTTGGGTGCCTGGCCAGCCTGGATGAGGGGATGATGGCTGTTTGCAGCTGGTCGCACCCCCTTCAGGGTGGGGGTCCCCACTGGGGTGCCTGGACAGTCTGGGTGAGGGGATGAGGGCTGTTTTCAGGCTGGCGGGTGACTGAAGCTCCCAACCTCTCCTTTTTTTCTTTTTTTTAATTCTGGGATTTATTTACCTTCTATGGCTGTCACTGGAACTGAGAGCCGGCTTTAGCTCTGAGGCTCGGCTCCAGCTCTGAGACCTTGGCTGCTGAAAGCAGGTCTCTGGGTTTGTTTCACTTCTATAATTGAAACACTGTTTCAACTCCAGCTCTGAGGCCCGGCTGGCTGAAAGCAGGTTTCTGGGGATGGTTTAGCTTCTATAATTGCAACATTGTTTCTTAGACTGCAGCTCAGAGGCTGGCAGCGGCAGGCGCGGAACCTTGACTTCCTCCTTCACTGGAGCAAGCAAGCCTCCTGTTCGCTTCAGCTGCCTGGCTGCCGGCCGCCATCTTGGTTGGCAGTTAATTTGCATATCTTGCTGATTAGCCAATGGGAAGGGTAGGGAAGTTATGGTTAATAACCATGTTTCTCTATTATTAGATAGGATAAGGAAGAAAGGCTACATGCAAGCAGGAAGGGGGGAAGCACAATAATGGCTGCTGGGTCTCTGGCTCTTGTGTTTCCTTCCAGAATCTTGAAGTCTGATAACAAGTTAATTAATTTTCTACCACGTTAAAACCCAGCTCAACCTATTGCTGGGACCAGAGAATGGTCAGCATTCCTGAGACAAAGTCCCAGACGGAGCCAAGATCCAGGCAAAGCACCAAATCAAAGTGTGTCCTGTCTTTGGTTTGTCCTCAAAATGCATTTTCTTTTCTAAGTAATCAGGTTCTGAGATGTATCTTACCATTTTACATCCTGTTTTCCTCCTTGCAACACATCCTCCACTTTTCCATGGTTTGTAAGAAAACCTCTTATCTGTAGTTAGTAAGGTGAGTAATCATTAACTGTGGTCCTATTCTATTTTTCAAATATATCCTATTGATTTTTTAGAGAGGAAGAGATAAGGATAGAGAGATAGAAACATCGATGAGAGAGATACATCATTGATCAGCAGCCTCCTGCTCCAGGAAGGGAGCTATCTTCACACCTAACTATATTTCAATATGAACTGAGTGTGGCAGACAAGGAGGAACCTGCCAAGTCTGTTATTTACTCCCTGTGTGTCCCCTGATTCTGGTCACCATTGGCAACATGTTGTTTACCTAATGTTTGCTCCTCATCCACCTGTGAATTGCCTTACCCCCTCTCCCTTAAGCGCAAGATGGCATAGAGCCTCAACTGCTCCATTTTTCTTCTGGCCCCATGCTCCTCTGCGATTTTAACAAGCAGCCCTGACAGTTTCAGTGAAGGGGTCTGAGGCCACACTTAGGGAAACCCTGACCTAAACAGCTGACATTGTCAAGAGCAACTGGGGTTTCCAAGCTCTTTCCACCTTTCTGATTCTACAGTCTAAACAAACAGAATTCCTGACGGCATGAACACACCTCAGAGCTCAGTTCACTGTTAACCGTGTTGCCGCCTGTCTCACCTGTACGTAACACAGCCTCTGTTGTTGTCACTGTCTTCCCAGTGTCAGGAGTTCCGAAGAGAATATACAGGAGGCTGTGGCAGTCACCACTCAGAATGCTCCCAAGGGTCAGCTTCTGGTTTTCGCTGCGCAGTGGATGTAAAATTCCTTCCCTCTCACCTCCTGAGTCTGAATTTCATTTCCTGCATTCGAAGTGGAGGAACAGTGTTGGGCAGATGGAGAACAGGCACATCAGCCCTGGCCACCATGGAGGCCACCAGTCAGCCTTGCTCCTTTCATAGGCATGCTGTATCACCTTTATGCTGGTTGCACAGAATAAAGTTTCCTTTTCACTGCACCCCCAAATTGGGGATTAAATTGATACATTGATACAAAGGACCATTGGTTGACAAATCAAGTTGCACTTTGGTAATTTGCATGCTGGACTTTACACCTACACAATATGTTGTCTAAAGGCATTGACTAATAGTGTGGTGATTTCTCGGGTGGGGGATGTGGGTGGGGGCAGGTTCCAATCACATACAGTGTGATTGTAGTTAAGTAAAAACAAAAGTAAATGTAAAAACAGGTTTTAAAAAAGCATTGTGTAATGTACTATATTTACATAGTATAATGGTGGTGACAGAAAACTTTCACGTTTCTGACTTAGTTAAGTCTGAACTCTTAGAAAATGCCTACTAAGAAAGGCTCCTGGTGGCTAATTGGGCTCAAATTTAAAAGCAAGAGTCTAGTGGCCATTTCTACACAGGTCCCTCTCAGGCAAACTGCTTCAGGGTGAAGTCTGAGCTAAACTCCTCGTCTGCACTGTGTTGCTGCCATCTCAGCCAGCCCTTACAAAGGAATTGTATTTCTACCAATAGAACCCAGGCTTTCCCTGTCCAATCCAAGCTGCACAGCTCTGTCCTCCATCATTTTCACTGACCAATCAGATTTGGTCTGTTATGACCAATCAGGACAGTGGTTTTCAGATCAATCAAACTGTGAGGATTTGGAGTCCTCATATGAGAGCAGACCAATCATGACTCAGGGATGGAGATTTCTGTCGATATAAATGAGCTCCCAGGTGTCTTGGTGAGCACAGTTTTTTTCCACTGAAGGCTTCCCTGCTGAAACTGAAACACTGAAGTCTTCTGCCTGGAGCTGGATGCCCCCCTCCCTACAAGTGGGCCGCCTTGCTTTACTGCCTCCTCACACCGTGCTCTTTCAAGCTTTGCTACTTTATAACTAAGCTGTTGCACTATTGCGCTGTTCCACAGCCAGCTCTTCTCCTGGGCAACTATATCACCTTTAAGCTGTTTACACAGAATAAAGTTTCCTTTTCACTGCACCCCACACTGGGGATTACACTGGTGCAAAGGACCATTGGTTGACAAATCAAAATTATTGCACATTGGTAAGTTTCATGCAGGGCTTTACTTTAAGTTAAAAAACAACCTGACTACACAATAAGTATACATGAATCCATACCCATATAATACATGTTTGAATTCATAAATGTTAACAGAGGGTCATTGGCACCAATTGAATGGCACCAGGACTCTCCAATTTGGGGTGAAAGGAGACTTTATTCACAGCAGACAGCTCAACTGTGATAGAGCATGGCTGGGAGGCAGCCCTTGGATAAGGCAGCCCAGCCCAATGATACAGCTTTGGCCCTATCTGGCTAGACAGGTCTGCTCTGCTCAGCTCTGGTCCACTCTGCTTTTGCCAAGATAGTTCTACTGCAGCCAACCTACAGGACATCCTCACTCTTTTGAGAAGTGTTTTCAGTGTTCAGCTGGAAACAGTATTAGGTTGGAATGGAAAGTGTGCTCTTCTAGGCAGAGAGCAGCTGACTGTAGAGAAGTCCCTGCCTTTGAAGAACAAGGAAAATAGGTTTATTTGTGTTATGCTTATTAATTTGTGCAGTTATTCTGTGTCTTGTAAGTTAATGGTAAATAAAAACTATTAATTTTTATTAAAATGTCCTATTGTTTTATGTTAAGGACTAGGGGGCTAATGCACAAATTTGTGCACCTTGAAAGGAAGTGTGGGCTGCAAGGCTGCAGTAGGCTCAGGGGCGGGTCTTGGCCCATCATCTGCCCGGCCCCTCCTGCCACAGCCTCCGGTCCCATGTCTGCTGGCAGCCCTGCTCCCGCCCTGCTGCTCCCATGTGCTGACAGTGCTGGCCCCGCTCACATCCACTTTAAGGCATCGAGTTATTGGGGCCTGTGCCATCAGCAGGTGCGAGCCAGGTGCAAGCAGCAGCTGCTGCCCCTATTGCCCCTCTGGAGCAGGGAGAGGTAGAGAAACCCTCAAGGGAGATCAGGGCCAGCAGCTACTGCTCGCTCACACCTGCTGATGGCACCAAGCAATCGGGACCAGTGCCGGGCACTGTCCGTGGGTACAAGCAGTGGCTCCAGCACCAACTGCAGGTGTGAGTGGGGCCGGCGCTGGCAGTGGGTGTGAGCAGTGGCTCCAGCACTGTCAGCGGGTGTGTAAGCAGGGGGTCATTGCAGGCAGCAGGTGCGAGAGGTGGCAGCCAGCCCTGATCTCCCCTCAGGAGCAGGAGGAGGTGGAGAAGCTCTGAGGCGTGATAGGCGCTGGCAGTCACCACTTGCACCCGCTGATGGCGCTGAGAGATCGGGGCAGGCACCGGGTACTGGCAGTGGGTTCAACTGGGGCCAGCACCGGCAACAGATGCAAGTGCCAGTGGGTACTGCGGTGCGGGGGAACAAATAATTTTCAGTAACCACCAGAGGCTCACCCTGATGACAGAAACTGGTGCCCCACCTTGGTTTGGCGCTCCCGCTCAACTGCTCCACCATCCCACTTGGGCCAATGCCTGCCATGTTCCATGCATGACCTCTGGTGCTCAGTGCACATCATAGTGACCGGTTGTTCGGTTGTTCCACCATTCGGTCTCTTTGCATATTAGCCTTTTATTATATAGGACTAGTGGACCGGTGCATGAAATTTGTGCACATTAAAAGGGGATTTATTAGAGGAAATATTTTAAAATTGCTACTTGCCTTTTCTCTATAACAGAAGTGTCAGAGATGAAAGAAAATTAGTAAAACGTATATGAAAATCTTCCTCCTGTTAGAGTCTAGGGCAGCCGTGGGCAAACTACGGCCTGCGGGCCGGATCTGGCCCGTTTGAAATAATAAAACTAAAAAAAAAAAAAAAAAAAAAAGACCGTACCCTTTTATGTAATGATGTTTACTTTGAATTTATATTAGTTCACACAAACACTCCATCCATGCTTTTGTTCCAGCCCTCCGGTCCAGTTTAAGAACCCATTGTGGTCCTCGAGTCAAAAAGTTTGCCCACCCCTGGTCTAGGGCATGCTGCGAGATCCAGAGTCAAGTCCCCACACACCCACAGCGCATCCAAATCGCACGAGACCCAGACTCAGCCTGCCCCACCCACATTGGGTGATATCCAGACTCAGCCGGCCCCATCCTTGTCAAGCCCCCCCAGGTGGGGGGTTCAGCCTCAGGGTCCCTGTCAAGTCCCACATGGCAGGGGGCACAGCCTCAGGTCCCCTGGCTCTACGCTGGGGCAGGGGGTGCAGCCTTAGGTCCTCCAGCCTGGTGCTGGGGTTGGGGTCACGGCCTAACATCCCCTGTCAAGCCCTGCCAGGTGGGAGGTGCAGCCTCAGGTCCCCTGCCCCAGCCCAGCACAATGCAGCCTCAGGCCCCTGCTGATTGCTCCTTAAGGCTCATTATGGGAACTCGGCCTCTGCTGTGGGCGCAGCCTTCTTGACCATTATAGTGTGATGGTCAATTTGCATATTCCCTCTTTATTAGATAAGATGACTCATTTATTTCAGCCTTTTGTATTACTATGTTTCTATGAAAATTGAAGCTTTTGTTTTCTGCAGCCCACATAATCTTAAACCTTATTTATTTGGCCTGTGTTAGTCTTTGAGTTTGACATGCTTGGAGTAGAGGAACCCTTTTTAAACCCTTATTCCCGGTGACTCTGAGTTAAGAGATCTGACATTCAATTGAAGCAAGGCACTACTGTGTTCATTCTGCTAGAGGCACTGTTGTGTTCATCTGTTGCAGGCAGGGATCTTTGTTTACCTTGCTCACTGATGTAGCCCACATGCTTGGAACAATGCCTGGCATCTATTGGCACTCAATAAATATCTGTTCAAAATAAAAATAAACAAAAGCATTGTCTAGCAGTGAGGTGATTGCAGGACGGGGCTGGGGGGGGGGGCGTGTAGGTGGAAGAGGGCATAGAGGGAATAAATGGCAATGAAAAAGAATAAAATAAAATAAAATTCAATCACTGTACAGGGAAAATACTAATAAGTAAAAATATAAAAATAAATGTAAAACAAGTTTTAAAAAAAGCATTGTATAACATGCTATACTTATTTATTTTTTTGTTTGGTTAATTCTCACCCTAGGATATTTTTCCATTGATTTTTAAAGAGAGTGGAAGGGAGGGGCAGGGACAGAAACATCCACGTGAGTGACACACATTGATTGGTTGCCTGCTGCACACACCATGACCAGGGCCAGGGATTGAGCTTGCAACCAATATATGTGCTCTTACTGGAATCGAACCTGAGACCTTTCAGTCAATGGGCCAAGGCTCTTATCCACTGAGCCAAATCAGGTAGGGCTAAAGTGCTATATTTAGGTAATATAATTTCACATTTTCCTGAACTGCCTGCCTCCAACATTAAACTGCTTGCCTGCACTGTGTTGCTGCCAGCGGAGTCAGCACTTAAAGGTATTTGTGGAATTTTATTTCAACCAATGGGACTGAGGCTTTTTCTGTCCAATCTGAGCTAGCCTCATCAGCATTTTCACTGACCAATCAGAGTGCCTCTCTTCTGACCAAGCAGGACTGTACTTTTTGGACCAAACTGTGAGCATTTGGAGCCCTCATTTGAATGAGAACGACCAATCATGGCTCAGGGGCGGAGCCTTCTGTCTATATAAATGAGCTCCATGCGGTTGTAGTGAGCACACTTTCCTTTTCCACTAAAGACATTGCCCCTTGGAAGTCGAAGCATTAAGTGCCTCTCTGTAGCAGAAGCGATGGAGCCGGCGCACCTGGATCCTTCCCGCTTACAATTGGGCCGGTGTTCTTTGCCGCCTTCTCACAGCCAGACTGTTTCAAGTTGTGCTGCTTCAACATTAAGCTGGTGCACTATTGAGTTGTTCCAGTCACGCTGTTCTCATAGGCATGCTGTGTATCACCTTTATGCTGTTTGCACAGATTTAAGTTTCCTTTTCACTGCACCCTCAAATTGGGGAATAAATTGGTACAAAGGACCACTGGTTCACAAATCAAAATTATTGCACCTTAGTAATCTCCATGCTGGACTTTCCATTGAGTTAAAAAAAACACCTATACAATCTGTTGTCTAAAGCATTGTCTGAGCACATTGTTTTTTGCACAGGGAATATTGTATTTGTTAAGTAAATACAATAGCATTTGTAGTGAGCACGCTTTCTTTTTCCAGTGAAGATATTACCCAACGGAAGCTGAAACACTGAGTGGCCTCTCGGTAGCAGAAGCAATGGTGCCGGCGCTGGAGCCGTAGCAGCTGGAGCCTTCCCCCTTCCCCCTTCCCCCTAGGCCACCTTACTTTGCCGCCTTCTCGAAGTCCTGCTGTTTCAAGCTGTGCTGCTTCATCATTAAGCTGCGGCACTGTTGCGTTGTTCCACAGCCGTACTGTATCACATTGTAGCTGTTGCAGGGAAGTTTCCTTTTTCACAGCGCCCCTAAATTGGGGATTGAATTGATGCAAAGGACCATTGGTTGACAAATCAAAACTATTGCTCGTTGGTAATTTGCCTGTTGGACTTTCCATTATGTAAAGAAGCCCAGCTATACAATAAGTATGCATTAATCCATACCCATAATAAACGCTTGGATTAATAAATGTCAACTGGGGACGCGGGCACCAACAGCCAACTAGCAGCGCAGCTGGCAGGGGAAGCCGTGGGCTGCGGGGACCGCTGGAAGGGGCGGACTGTGAGCCGGGGTCGACCCCAGGTGCACAGCGGAGGCCCAGGGGGCGCCCTGGCTCAGGGTGCAAGGTGGGCGGCGGCCAGCAGGGGCGAGCAGGAGCCATATGCATGCATGGACCCAGGTGCCTCCCTGCAGAGGCGGGCAGGGGGCGGCGGCCTCGGGCACCAGCTACCTGGTGCTGTGGTGCTGGGGGCGGAGGGGCTAGGCCCTCAGGAGGACGCCGCCCCCCAGGCCAGCCGACATCAAGCTGCAGGTCATCATCATTGAAACTGGAGGTGGAGGCGGCGTGGGGAGACCAGCCTGGTGGGGCTCTTCACCCCTAACACCTGCAAGGCCTGCAAGTCCATCATGGGTGTTGACTTTAAAATCAAAACTGTAGCCCTAACCGGTTTGGCTCAGTGGATAGAACGTCGGCCTGCGGACTCAAGGGTCCCAGGTTCAATTCCGGTCAAGAGCATGTAACCTGGTTGAGGGTGCATCCCCAGTGGGGGGTGTGCAGGAGGCAGCTGATCGATGTTTCTCTCTCATCGATGTTTCTGGCTCTCTATCCCTCTCCCTTCCTCTCTGTAAAAAATCAATAAAATATATTTTTTTAAAAAAATCAAAACTGTAGAGCTAAGAGGAAAGAAAATTTGTAACACCAGAGACTTTTTGAAGAAGTAAAAAGCTATCTTAGGTGCTTTTTCTTTATTTACAAGACATTTCTCCAGCTGTAGCATTTTTGAAGTATTGGAGTACTTTTTTTAAAATATATTTTTTATTGATTAAGATATTACATATGTGTCCTTATCCCCACGTTACCCCCTACAACCCCCCCCCCGCCCCCGCTCATGCCCTCACCCCCCTGTTGTCCATGTCCATTGGTTAGGCCTATATGCTTGCATATAAGTCCTTTGGTTGATCTCTCCCCCTTACCCCCACCCTCCCCTACCTTTCCTCCAAGGCCTGACAGTCCAATCAATGCCTCTCGGTCTCTGGATTAGTCCTTGTTCATCAGTTTATGTTGTTCATTATATTCCACAAATGAGTGAGATCATGTAGTGTTTATCCTTCTCTGACTGGCTTATTTCACTTAGCATAATGCTCTCCAGTTCCATCCATGCTGTGGTAAATGGTAAGAGTTCCTTTTTCTTCTTCCTCTTCTTAAAGAATACCTTTCAGCATTTCATATAATGCTGGTTTGGTGGTGATGAACTCCTTTAGCTTTTTCTTATCTGTGAAGCTCTTTATCTGACCATCAATTCTGAATGATAGCTTTGCTGGATAAAGTAATCTCGGTTGTAGGTTCTTGCTGTTCATCACTTTGAATATTTCTTGCCACTCTCTTCTGGCCTGCATGGTTTCTGTTGAGAAATCAGCTGACAGTCGTATGGGTACTCCCTTGTAGGTAACTGACTTTTTATTCTCTTGCTGCTTTTAAGATTCTCTCTTTGTCTTTTGCTCTTGGCATTTTAATTATGATGTGTCTTGGTGTGGTCCTCTTTGGATTCCTTTTGTTTGGGGTTCTCTGTGCTTCCTGGACTTGTAAGTCTATTTCTTTCACCAGGTAGGGGAAGTTTTCTGTCATTATTTCTTCAAATAGGTTTTCAATATCTTGCCCTCTCTCTTCTTCTGGTACCCCTATAGTTCTGATGTTGGTATGCTTGAAGTTGTCCCAGAGGCTCCTTACACTATCTTCATATTTTTGGATTATTTTTTCTTTTTCGGTTGGGTATTTTTTGTTTCTTCATATTTCAAACCTTTGACTTGATTCTTGGTATCCTCTTGTCTGCTGTTGGATCTCTGTATATTATTCTTTATTTCAGTCAGTGTATGCTTAATTTCTAGTTGGTCTTTTTTCATATCCTCCAGGGTCTCACTAAATTTATCAGCGGTTTCCATAAAATTCTTGAAAAACCTTATAAACGTGGCCTTGAACTCTATATCCAGTAGTTTGCTTTCCCCCATTTCTGTCATTTGTGACCTGTTTCTTTGTCTCTGCATTTTTTATGCTTCCCTGTGTTAATAGAGTGGCTTTGTGTGCTAGGTGTCCTGTAGGGCCCAGTGGCTCAGGGTCCCCAGTTACCTGAGGTGGACATTCTTGGTGAACCCCCTTGTGGGCTTTGTGCACAGTCTTGTTGTAGTTATGCCTTGATTGTTGTAGGATCACTGGGAGGAATTGACCTCCAGGCCAATTGGCAGTGAGAATCAGCTGTGTCTGCAGTGGGAGAACTTCTGTGCTGAAGACACCCTTCTGGGGCAAGACTTGCTTCAGTGGGGCTTTGGTGCTCACTGAGTCTGCCCCCTGAGTGTGTCCCTTATGGATCTGAGGAGTTGTAATCTGGATGGTCCCACTCTGACCCCTGAGTACACTGGCTCTTGGATCTAAGGAGGTGCTAATTTAGCCTCTTCCTGAGGTTACCCAGCAGGAGCTAAGAAGAGAACTACAGATTCCCCTTCCTTTTTTGGAGTTTGGAGGTGCCCAGATGAGGCCCAGCTGTGAAGCAATGCAAGCTGATGTGGGGCCTTGGGCCTTCTCTTGGAAGTTCTGGGTCTGTCTGGCCCAGCTGCAATTTGTTAGGTAATTTTCAGGTTGCAAAGGGCCAGGGCATTCATATGCAAAAGCCACTGCCAGAGCCTGGGTGGGGTGGGGTCTCAGGGAATCAAAGGGCGGAGCAAGCAGCTATGGCAGATCCTCAGCCCTGCCCTAAGGGGCTGCGCGTCTCAGTGTCCCGGTAATTGCTGCAAGCACCTCTGAGGGAAAGCCGCCCTCAAGTTCCGAGTTCTGCCTGCTGCCAGACAGTCCAGTTTCTCCCCGTATGAGTCCTGGGTCCCCAGAGACTTCCCGGAACCGGAGTTCAGAGCAGTTGGGAGCTTGTGACTCCCTCCCGATTCAAAAAGACAGCCGCGTCCTCAGGTGCCCGCCCCTTTTCTCCCACGCTCGAGCCTCCGTACCTCTGCACTTTACTTCCGCAGCTCCTCTGAGTCTCAGTGTGCTTTTCTCTTTCCTTCTAGTTGTAGAATTTCCACTCAGCCAGCCTTCCTGTAGTTCTGGATGATGTCCATTTTGTCTTTTCGTTGTATTTTTGAAGTAGTTGTGGGAGGCAGCAATTTCCGGTTTTTACCTATGCCACCATCTTGGTTTCCTTCCCCTGGAGTACTTCTAACACAAAGCAAAGCTCCATTCATAGCAGTCACTGAAGGTTATTTATGAATATTATATAATGGTAGAATATTACTAGTGAGAGGGTAGGATTTGACTTGGTTTTGAGGCCACAGAGTCTCTCTCATAGTTTCCGAATGGATAACTCTTATGCTTTTAAGAATTACAAAGATCCAATAAAGAAAGAAAACGCTGCTGTCCTATACAAACCCTGCTGAAAGGAATTTTAAAGAGATGCAATTTACTCTATCAAAGAACATACATGTATTTGCCTAGACATTCCATACCTTTGTCATGATGAAGCTTCTCCCCCTTATGATGAAGCTTATGCCTGTTAATCTTAGACTTTTTGGTCTGATAATGAATTTGTGAACTCTAAAAAAAAAAACACACAAAATAAATGTCAACTGATGGTCATTGGCACCAAATCACAGCCAACAAGCGTCTCCGATTTGGGGTGAAGTAAGACTATTCAGACCAAACAGCTCCCTGTGATACAGTCTGGCTGGGAGGAAGCTCTTGGGCAAGTCAGCCTCCTCCAGTGTGACACCTGCACCCCCTCCAGCTACACAGGTCTGCTCTGCTCAGCAACGCCCGGGCACCCCTGTTTGCCAAATGTCTTTGTTCAGCCTCCACCACAGGACATCTCCACTATGCTCCAGGGGCTGTCTTTGGTGCTTCAGGTGCAGCCATAACAGTCTTAGATGGGAAGGAAAAGGGCTTTCCCAGCAGGAAGGGAGCTGACTGTAGAGAATTCCATGATTGGCCTTGTGAGAAAAACAGGCGATGTTTTCTGTCAAAGAATAGTTTAGACCAGCCGTGGGCAAACTACGGCCCACGGGCCGGATCCGGCCCGTTTGAAATGAATAAAACTAAAAAAAAAAAAAAAAAAGACCGTACCTGCCGGAAGCCGGTCCATCCTTGCTGCTTGACACAGTTGCTGCAGGAAAGAAACATCTGCACAGCATATGTTTCAAGGGACCTGGTGTATATAGCATACTGTTCTTAATATGTTTGCTCCCCTTAGCGCTGTGTGTTTTAACCAAGGTCACCTCTCCGAGAAAGGTTGTTTCCCCAGGTAGGAATTTTTCCCTGAAGTCAGGGAGGGGATGCCTCTCCTAGAAAGGTTGTTTCCCCAGGTAGGAATTTTTCCCTGAAGTCAGGGAGGGGATGCCTCTCCTAGAAAGGTTGTTTCCCCAGGTAGGAATTTTTCCCTGAAGTCAGGGAGGGGACGAAACTCCTTAACTAAGTGCCAGGCGGGTAGTTAATCACTACAAACAATCATGCTTAAGCTACATAATCTTTACTCCGTGGAATGGAGATAAGAAACGCCCTAACCTTTGTAATAGAAATTGACAGGATTAAAATCAACTGGTATAAATACGGATGTAACAAAACAATAAACAGCAGAACTTCTCTGGAGATCCAGACCAGAACTTGGCTGGAGATCCTGGCTAGAGATCCTGGCTAGGCTGCTGATCAACTGAACACTGTCTCCGTGTCCTTCCTTCTTCGCCGACTCCATCCACACCTTTGGGGACCCCTGGACCTGCTGGGGTTGGACCCCGGCACGTACCTTTTATGTAATGATGTTTACTTTGAATTTATATTAGTTCACACAAACACTCCATCCATGCTTTTGTTCTGGCCCTCCGGTCCAGTTTAAGAACCCATTGTGGCCCTCGAGTCAAAAAGTTTGCCCACCCCTGGTTTAGACAGAGCCATTTTAGACTGTAATGTGGCAGTCACCATGGTGGCTCCCGTGACATGGCAACCACCATTTTGGCTCCTGTGCCTTGGCAGCCACCATTTTGGCCACATGACTTGCAGCTCCCCTCGGTGCCTCCATCTTGAAATGGCAAAGGCCAACTCCTCCCTTTAAATTAGCCAATCAGGAAGGACTGTGAGCCTGGCTCCAATCAAGAGTGAGGGACAGGTCACGTGGGTCAGGAATAAAAGACGATGGACTCCTGCTCAGTGTGGGTGTGCTCTCACACCATGTGCTGAGCACCCTCCTGCAGGAGTAAAGACCCTGCCTCGCTGCCTGGCTCCCGAGTGGCTTTGTGTTCCACGTGGACCCCTTGTTTGCAGGACTCACCTTATTTCTAACATCACCCACTTGTAGAAATCAGAAAGCCTGATAATCTGGCATTCCTGCCGCTGCTTGGGAGTCCAGAAAGCCTTGGTTGGTGTTGGACCCTGAGACTAAAGTCCCTAGGGATTGGGGGTGGGATGAGGGGAAGGGACGGAAAGGGATTTCCCTTCTGGATATCTCCATAGGGCCACCAAAATGAAAGGTGAACATGGTGGATGGTGCTAAATAGCCATCTCAGCCTGTGGATAAAGAAAAATTGAATTTATTTAGGGAAAGGGGATGAGGATGGGATACCCAAAGGGAAGGGCTGCACAGCACCGAGCCACCGAGACATTGGGTCCATGATGGCAGGACCCAGGAGCTGGAGCTTCATCCTTATATGCAGTCGCTGGTGGGAAACTTTTGTCATCAGGGTCTGGGGATGAGCTGGTGGGCTTGTGATGGGGATGGGTAGGTGATCAGATGCCTTCAGGACAGTTTCCATTCATTGTATTGTCTGACTCCTTGTGTCCAGCAAGTTTTTCCTGTTTTTGTTTGTTGTTGTTGTTCTCCTGTGGCAGGAAGCTCACAAGTGGCCATTAAGGATTGAATTGCCCTACATGCCCAACATTGACAACAGCAAATGCTGACAAGGATGTAGAAACTCTCATTCACTGTTAATGGAAATGCAAAATGGTACAGCCAGACACTTTGGAAAATTTCTTAAAACACTAAATATATGCTTACTATACAATCTAGCAATTTTTTCCCTTTATATTTATCCAAAGTTAGTGAAAACATGTCCACACAAATATCTGCACACAGATGTTTATAACAAATTTATTCATAACTGCCAAAACTTGGAGGCAACCTATATGTCCTTCAGTAGATGAGTGAATAAATAAATTGTGATACATTATTTATTCAGTTCTTAAAATAAATGAGCTATCAAGCTATAAAATGACATGGAGGAATCTTAACTGCACATTACTAAATGAAAGAAGCCAATCTGAAAAAGCTACATACTGTATGATTTTAACTATATAACATTATCTTAAATGTAAATTATGGAGACAGTAAAAAGATCAGTGGTTGCCAGAAGCTGGAGGGAGATGAACAGTAGAACACAGAGGATTTTAGTGGTGGGCAGTGGAACTACTCTGTATGATACTATAATAGTGGATACATGTCATTATACATTTGTCTAAACCCATAGGAAGTGTACCAAGAGTGAACTCTAATATAAACTCTGGATTTTAAGTGCTAATTGTTACAAATGTACTACTCTGATGGGAAATGTTGATAATGGAAGAGGCTATGTATGTGTGCGGGTAGGGAATGTATAGAAAACCCCTGTAACTTCCTCTCAAATTTGCTATGAACCTAAAATTGCTCTAAGGAACGAAGACTTTTTAAAGTAAATTTATCATGATTGAAATAACCACTGCTACCTGCAACAACATGAATGAATCTCACAAATAATGTGAAGTGAAAGAAGACAGTCACAATTCCAAGTATATAAAGTTTAAATATCTATAAAAACAAATCTGTATTGTTTAGGTTTGCTTACTCATATAGACGATAAACCTATAAAGAAAAGGAAAAAAATGAAATCACAATAGTCAGGATGGGGGTTACCTCTAGGAAGGTAGAGGAATGTCATGACTTGGGACTGGGGATCAGGAGGAGTGAGGGGAATAGGGGTAATCAAAGTGTTCTACTTCTTGTCCTGGGTAGTCGTTAGGTGGCTGATAGCTTTATAAATGTTCTTTTAACTGACAGTTCTCTGTTGAATGTTCCTTCTTTCTTAATGAAATGGAAATCAAGGTCACCAACTGGGATTGAGGATGAGGAAAGAGGTGTTGAAGATTTGATTAGAAGGAAGATGGTATCAAAGAAACAGGGAAATTGAAGTGAACAGAACAGAAAAATATTGTATTCTCATCGCATTCTTTTCATGAAATTTTTCAAAATTTCCTGATCTATAATGCTTTTTTCTATCATATGTAACATTATTTTATTAATTTTAATATACTACAGTATATGCAGTTACCCCAAACATGTAGTTAGATTATAATGCTATTTCATGTTTTAAAATAAAATTTAAAAGCAAAATTAAGTATCATAAACCATATAATTGTGTTAGTACATTAATCATTTATTATTTCAACTTGTATTTTAGCTGATATAGTTTACATTTAGACAAAAATACACAGGGCTTATACAGGGAATTTTATTATTTTTCTTTCAACTTTTTATACCAAGTAGCTTTAGTGTTAAATTTTACATTTTATAAGTTTTAAAGACATCAGTATTTAAAAACCTCCTTATTTTATAGATCTCAAGTTCAAAAGTCATTTTTAAACGTCAGAAAATATAACCACATTAACTTTACAAAACTAAATATGGACATTTAAAATTACTAGAAACTATTACACTCAAACTTTACTCAGAAGATTTAAATGGAAGAAGTTGATAGGTTTAAATAATTTTATAATTTTGCCTATGTTTTTATTATGAACCAATTTGTAAAAAACTATTTAAATTATAACATGCTTTATTTGTAAATTTGTGTTTATGTTATAATTGCATAACTTCAGGTATTAACATACTTAATGTAAATTTAAAGTTTTTATAAAGGCAAATATAGTAAATTGAAACAATTACCACCAATGTAGCTTCAAAATATGCCATGAAATTGGATTTTCTAATATTCTATAATAACTGTGCCATTAACATAGAGATAAAACAGTCTTTTTAAAATAATTTGATTCTATAAACATTGAATCTAGAAATACTACAATTGCAACTCTTTGATAGTTCAGGAAAAATGTCGTGTGTGTGTGTGTGTGTGTGTGTGTGTGTGTGTGTGTGTGTGTAGCTAGAGAATGAAGTCTCAAATAATAAAGCAACTGTAAATAATGTTAACAGTAGGTAAATTTGGGTAAAGAGCATGGGAGTGTTCTATATATTTTAGTTATGCTGGCAATTTTTTAAAAGTTTGAAATAGTTTCTAAATAAGTTAAAATGAAGAAAGAGACATATACTGGCAGTGACTTAAGTGGAAATTGACAGCATAGTTGGAAATAAATGCATCTCTTGCATAAAAACGTGGGTAGATACAGTAATGTATCCTTTCCTTTTCAGCTTAAAAACCAACATCATAGCTAAGTTACGAATTTTTATAAATAATAGTTTCTTTCTTCTGAGCTAGCCTTGAAATATAACTAGCTGCTGTTCTATTTTGCTGTCACTTGTGCAGACTGTGTTTTCCCTCCTTTAGTCTATAGGAAGAGTACTGCCCTATCCCATCTAAGTCTGTATGGGATCAGACGTGGGAACTCATCTGCAGTTATTCTGGACAAGCCATTTTCTGTTGATCTTGCTGGCAAATGCTCTCTGATTTCGTATTACCTACAGTGGTGTCTAGTTTTTGTGATATTCAGTGAGGAATTCTCATTACAAGGATCTACAATCATGTCATTACAAATGACGAATTCAGTTGGGTATGGATGTGCAAGTGGAGGTTATTATCATATCTATCAGGGGAAAACTGCAACATATGTCATCTTGGAAATCCTCAAAATTCCAGCTGAAATTAAAGAGACTGTTAAGCAATATGTTTCTGTTAGTGAAATTTCAGTTCCTAAAGTGTTGCTAATAGCAAACATACCATGAATAACAAACTGGTCAAATGTTCCAGTTGAAAGCCATTTATTATCATTATTATCAGCAGCAGCAACATTAACACAAAACTAAATATACTAATACAGTGGGGCCTTGACTTATGAGTGTCCCGACTAACGAGTTTTTTGAGATACCAGCTGTCTCTTGGCCGATTTTTTGCATTGAGTTGATAGAGTAATTTGAGTTAACGAGCTCCTTAATGAGCGTGGTCTCCAAACGAATTAAACTCGTAAGTCAAGGACCCACTGTAAAAGAAAACAAAATCACACCCCAAAAGTATGTCTCTTGCTGAGAGTGAGTTGGTGACATTATCTTCATGTACAAGAGACAGCTCCCTGAGGATAAAGACCATATCACAGTTTGATAATCAATTCAATAATTCAACCATTATTGAGCACCTAGGCACAATAGAAGATTTAAACATGTGTACAAGAATCCCTGCCTTCTAGGAGTTTTACAGTCTAGTAGGAGGTATTGAAGAACACCAAGAACACAGGGCCACATGACATTAGTAACAATGGAATCAGCGCCATATATTAAGTTATTACAAGAGACTACCATCACATTCAGTTGTGCGTAATCAGGAGAGGCGCCACAGAGAAGGTGGCCTCTAAGCTGGACTTTGACGTTCTGGAAGGATTTTGGCAGACTGGCATGTGGAGAAGGGACACTGGAGGTGAAGAGAATAAGTGTGGGCCAAAGTATGGCCATGGTAAAGTTTGGGGCATTTGGGGGGAGAAAACAATAGTCCAGTTTGGCTGGTATATGAAATCTATGTAAGTGAGAGTGGTGTGATGAAATGCTAAAAGTTATGAGTACTATACTTTGAATGGCTCTGAACTACAGGCTAAGATTTCTGATCTTTAATTTATGTCACAGTGACTATATCGACAGCAATAAAATATGCAATGATCTGGAATGATTTCTTAGGGAAACTAAAGTGGTTTCTAGGCAATGCCATTGCTTTGCTAACAAAAATGTCCCCGCAGATAATTCCAAGCAATATATGGTAATTTTTTTCTACTTTACATGCAACTAAATCCCTTCCTTCAAAGTCTATTCTTTCTATATATCCAGGAACCACAACTCTCCCCACTGCCACTTCCAGCTCAACAGTTCTTTTGGCACCTAATCAATTGAAACAAGTCTAATTTAGAATTCCCAGCTACAACTGCCACCCTGAAGCTACCCATAGTTGTGAGAAATGAGAGTAGTGGTGACAGGTGTAGTGAACAATGTCATGATAATATAGCCATTTGAGAAGTTCTATGCAATCCCCATCGTAAGAGTCAAGCTTAGTTCTTTGAACTTGGAGTTCCTGGTCCTCCACTCAGTTTGGTCCAGAGAACAAGAGGGGTCCCAAAACTCACAGTGCCTAATTAAAGTTCTTTTAAACTTTCCTCTTATTATCAAAGAATTCCTTAAAGAAATGACATTTCATCTGGTTGACAAGTTATTTATAGGCCTCCTAAGTCCAAGGCTGTTGAAGCTGTGGACTGGCAGGAGTGACTTTCTCTTTCTGACCAAGGAAGGATACTAGGCTTTGTCTGTTCCCAACAGGTTGGTGGTTGGGAACTTCTCTAGTGCACTGACAGTTCAAATATCCTAAGAATGATTGTATTAGATAACCAAGCCAAAGAAGTAAGCTATTTAGACCAACCCAAGAAGACTTAGAATAACAAAGTTGCCATGGTCACACTTTCTGAAGCTAGTCAGTCTTTCAGCTCTTTCCTGGAATGAGACCTCCTCTGAAGGAAGTCATGGATAGCGGTAGTGAGGCCCCATGTCACACTGGACCTTAGGATGACGAGGGATCCTCCACGGTAGATCAGGAACACCTTTCGGCCCCGAGTGTCCCACATGTCCTGGGCAGAGGCCCACAGGCTGGGCATGCTCTGCCAGCCAATATGGGACTGCATATTGGCAACTAGTACAATCAGAGGATAGAGAACTAGGCAGGTGATTGTTCCATTGACACTGCCAGACACCATGGCAGGGACCCAGTGAGGTAGGCCTTGTTTTGCCAAGCCATCCTGGATGGGGTCCTTGAAGGAGAAATACAAAGCACTCCCCAGGCTGTTCCTGAGAAGGACAGGCCAGAAACCACGATAGTACCCCAGCGATAGCCGCCCCCAAAGCCCATAAGAGTTGAATTCCTTGAGAATGCTGAAGGTGGTAGGGAAGCGAGCTTGTTTGCGACCATCCTGGAGCACGTTTTGCACCCTTTCAAAGGGGCTGAGTGCCACAGCCTCCACCACACCAGACATGAGCCCTGCAGCCCAGCGGTGTCCCAGAGAGTGTGGCCCCTCAGGGGAGAGAGAGCACAGCAGGCTATCATAAGTCCCAAATAGTAGAGTCCCTTGCAATGTCTTGGAGAGAAGAGGCGGGTAGATTCCCCGGTAGAAGTATTGGGGGCCTTCTTGCCAAAGCTGTCGCAGAGCCTCTGACACCGCCACAGCATGGATCTGTTGCCGGAATACAACCTTATAAATAGGAAAGGTCAGAAAAGTAGACATAAAATTGGAAATGGCCCCAAGGGCATAGGCCTGGGAATGCCAGCTTTTCTTTCCAGGAGTCTCTGCTCGCGTCCAGTGCTGAAGCTCCTTCCCGGGAGAGTGGTTCGGTTCCCCCATGCTGGAGACAACTGGGTGCAGATGGAATAAACTGGCAAGAGTTGGGGGGAATAAATTAGGCTGACTATTAAATCTGTTGGTGAGCATTTTCACTGCTTAGTTAGAAAGAGAACTACGAGAAACTCAGCTTTAAGGAAACAAGCCACTCTTTGGTCCAGCCTCTGAGAAATAACTCTCTTAAGGAAGAATTAAAACAAACGCAGTTAGTTTTTCTGGAGTCACCTCTACAGTGTTTTGCTGACACAGCAAATATTCTAATATTCAAAGGAAGTTTAAGATTGAATAAAACTGGAGAAGGAGGGCTCCAAAACCTATTATATTCTGTTTTTACCACATGAAAAGTCACACTTGATAAGTTGCTAGAATAATAAGTTGCTATTCTCTTTCTGAAAAGTGGCACTATCTTGTACAGCAGAAAGGCATTCAAAAGTTGTTGCCTTTAAAAATTGGAAGTTTTAGGAATGGTGAGTCTTCCTCTACTCTGTTTCTGTAGATTCTTGCCTATGTTGTAGCTGTTTCATGTTCCCCTATCCAGAATGAGGAATAGAAAGAGGAGCTGTTCCTAGAAATTCAGCACCAAAAGACTCTGCACCTAACAATTTCCATGCCTAACCTTGTATGAGAGAGCAGAGGTTCTCAGCCTTGACACTATTGACATTTTGGGTCAGAAAATTCTTTGTTCTAGTGCCTATCCTGTGCATGGTAGGATATTTAGCAGTATCCTGGCCTCTACTTACTGGATGCCAGTAGCACCAGTTTTGCCCTAAATAGCTATGACAACAAAAAACATCTCCATATTACCATATGTCCTGGGGAGAGGGCAGACAGAATTGCCTCTGAGTCGGAACCATTATAAAAAGGGAAGAAGCAGTGCTCAAGAAAAAATTAATGCTCAGTGTGAATCTGAGAACCTGAGAGAGCTTGTCAGGAAGGAAATAGGGGCTCCAACTAAGCTGAGAGGACAGGGTGCTGCAGTGGGAGATGGTGTGTGAAGAGGAAGCATAGATGTATGAGTAGGAGAGAGGAGGAGGAGGGTGGGGGCAGATGACCAGGCTGGGGACTCACATTTAGATGGACAGGAAGCCTGGTAGGAACTGCAGACCCAGAGGTTTCACACAGAACTCTGGGCCCTGTGGTCCTGAGGGGAGCGAGGTGTTGGGGCTCTAGTTAGCTAGCAGTTGGTGGCCCACTTAATAGGGACAAAGAGGGTTGAGGCCCAGAGGGAGGGGGAGAAGCCAGGCACTGCAAGAAGCCCACTGCAGCCTTTCCTGGACTGCTGCACCCAGAACCTGACTTAAAGGGCTCCTCCTTCCAGAATCACCCCTCAGCTCCTCCCTGGCTTCTTACTCCTGCTCCATCCAGGATCCCACAATCTCATTTTACAACCCCTCACCCCAAGCCACACACTCACACTCTCTCTTGGTGGAGGGGGGTAGAAGCTCAACCTCCCCTGCTGTGCCATCACTCCTCCCCCATCCCACATTCCATGTTTGCTGTAAGCCCCACCTCCTCACCCCTTGACCAGGAGACTGTGAGGGCCCCTCTGCCTGGAACCCTTTAGCTGAGCACTGGCCAGGAGCAAAGGCTAAAGAGGCCCACTCCTTGCATCCCTCTGGGGCCCTGGCAGTGACCTCCATTTCTCCAAAGCCAAAAGGGACACCTTCCTCACTCCAGGCAGGAGGTAGCTCCACTCAGGCTCCTAAAGCCACAGGGCCTCCTAATATTCCCCAGCTGTCCTCCCAAGGGACCTCTTCCCCAACTTTTACCCACTTCTAAATAAAGATGAGTGATGAGGGAAATGTCTGTTCCTTCTTCTATTTCAGAGTGCAACAATGTACCACTTCCTTCCAATACTTTCCTGAGTAACCTAAAAACATTTTTTACTAGCTGCATTAGGCAGGCTGACTTAGCAGAGAGAAAACGGAGCTAGGATTTGGCAGACCATCATACTAAGTGCCAGTTGTGTTAACTTCCCAATCCTATGCGACCTTTAGAAATTAATTTATATCTTGTAGTCTCCTCCATCTGAGTTATAAAATGAGAAAACCGGGTAAAAATCTCCCTAGGTATCCTCATACTGTGCATGTCAGGGCATTGACATGGGGGAATTTTGGCAAATATTTGATAGAGGAATTAATTGTATTTTTCCATCCCTGATTTTTTTTTTTTGCCCCTTTTTCCAGTCATTTTCAGGGATTAAAGGTGAATTATTTAGACATATCTTATCTTAAACATCTAATTTGTCATTTTATAAATCTAATTTTTCTTATTTAATGGGGGTGAGGAGAGGCCAGTTTTTCTTGTTCAGATGCTAGTCTTGGGGACAGATTGACCTGAGACTGAATTCTGCCTCCACATTTACTTAGTTGTCTGATTGTTCAAGAAACTTCACCAAGTCTTGGTTTCTTCAGCTATAAAATAAGGACAATAGATCTCTCTCAATATGTAGTTGTGAAGATTAATAAAATCAAATGAGATAAAGTGGTTGAGCATCCATAGCATGGTGACCTCGATAAAAATTAATAAATAAAAATAAGATGCTTCCTGACATCACATCTCTCTCCACAGAGCAAATGCTCCTGTGGGACATTCTCAGGCCAGCCAGAACCAGATGATGTGGTATGATGGAACCAATCCCATGTTCATTTGGAGGTGGGAAAGACTTTTCTTCTGTAAATGTCAAGGTGTTAAACAATCCCAGACAACCTGCCCCATTAAGATGAATTTCAAAGTCAAGACCACAGGTTGGGCCTGGAGTTGGCCTGTGCCTCCTGCATTTGTAGCCTACTAAAGTGAGCCCAGGGGATTCCAGACTCCCCTGGCCAGACTAGTCCAGATGGACAGCCTGTGTGACCATCCAAGGATCCAGTCCCACATTTGTCCATTCATTCAGGGCATACCTGAGCCAATCTGTTGGTCAGCTCACAAACATGTATTCAGTATGATCATCTAGTGCCGTGGTCAGCAAACTGCGGCTCGCAAGCCACATGTGGCTCTTTGGCCCTTTGAGTGTGGCTCTTCCTAAGTCTTAGGAATACTCTAATTAAGTTAATAATAATGTACCTACCTATATAGTTTAAGTTTTAAAAATTTGGCTCTCAAAAGAAATTTCAATCGTTGTAGTGTTGATATTTGGCTCTGTTGACGAATGAGTTTGCCGACCACTGATCTAGTGAATAACTGTGGGTAAATCACTGTGGAGCTGGAAGTGAATAGGACTTTGTACCTACCTTAAAGGGCTTAGGAATATAGTGGGGTAGACAGGTCAACAATGAGCTAATCTACACTGGAAGGCAAAACAAAGTGTGTAATCAAGGACAGAGTAGAAAGGCAAGAGCTATGTATTCCACCTGGGACAGGGAACAGCCAAAAATTTTTCTTCAGGGAGGGGCATCTGACTTGATCTTTAACCAATAAGCAGACCTTCATTAGGTAGAGGAGTGAGGGCAGGTATTCTAGGCTGAGGAAGAGGCCTAAGGCACTGTGACTTAAAAGCATGAGTGGTGCATGGTGCTGGATGCAGACCATGGGAAGGAGATACAGCTGTGGCTGACAGAGAGATGATTTAGAATGAGGGCCACATTTGTTTTCCACACTGCAGTGCATTGTGGGTTTGAATTTTGCAGTGCCACTTCCTAGCTTTATGACCTTGGCCAAGTCTCTGTCTCTTTACCTCTCTGTGCTTCAGTATACTTATCTGTAAAATTATTGTCATGAAGGATGCATGAGATGAAAAATATAAAATGCTTAGCACAATACTTGGTATTTAAGTTGCTCCACAAGTTATAATAGTAGTTTCACTTTAAAAAATGAGATCCCAGGAATAAAGATTACAACTACATTGTTCTAAAGGCTAAAATCAGTCTAATGTACTGGGTCATCTGCAGAGTCCATTTTCAAATTATTTGTTTGGAAGACAGCAAAAAAGAACTATTCATGGCTTTTGGAGTTTGACAGCCCTGCATTGGAGTCCCAGTACCTCCACTAACCAGCTGTGTGGCTTATGCAATTTACTTAACCTCCCAAAAAATCCATTTCTGGATCTGCAAAATGGAATAGCATGCCTGTCTTGACAGGGTTGCTGAGAAGCTTAAATAAGATAACAGATGGAAAGTTCCTGGCACAGAGGCAGGCAGTCAAGGACAACCATTGTTGTTTCAACTGTTCAACTGAAAGCTTTTATCTCCCTAAACTTTGGGCTATTAAGGTTCCTTTGTAGAAATTGGAAAATGTGGTCTCAATAAAGCCATGAATTGAAACACAGTCCACATATTGAGGCCAGAGATAAGGGATGCTCTGTACCCAGTTGGAACCAAATGAGCAAATCTTCCTCCCAGCCTTGGGCAGAGACCTTCCCACTTTGTTCTAATGACCAGATCCAGGCACATTTACACAATCCATTTCCTTTCACTATTTTTTTGTCAGAGCTTTAAGATCTATTATTTGTCCTATTTGACCCACCCTCACCAGGTCAACTGCAGATCACCTAATTTGGTGAGGAAGTCAATTTAAACACAGAAGAATCTACTGAACCCCAGGGTTAGATGTCATGGGATTGGAGAGCAGAAGCAAGAGTCTAAACTTGCAGCAGTTCTCAACCTGTGGGTCGCGACCCCTTTGGTGGTCAAACGACCCTTTCACAGGGGTCGCCTAAGACCATCCTGCATATCAGATATTTACATTACAATTCATAACAGTAGCAACATTACAGTTATGAAGTAGCAACGAAAATAATTTTATGGTTGGGTCACAACATGAGGAACTGTATTTAAAGGGCCAGAAGGTTGAAAACCACTGGAAAGGAAACCTAAGAGCTACTTCCAGCATCACTCCTGACTGTGTAAGATGAACCTTCTACTTCCCTCCTCTACCCCATTCACTGTTCCATCCACAAGAAAAAGTCCACAGTGTTCAAATGGAAAGTGCTTCATCTCCAAATCTGAATTGTTTACTTCAAGGAACTCTAGGTATTGGGGCTGTAAATAAGAAGGCAGAAAGGAGCAGGTGAAGTACCTTGGCAGGTTGAAGATGATCTCATCAGTAAAAGGGAATCAGATTGTTCATTTGCTTTCAAGCAACAGAAGTCAAGAACAAGACTCATAGGAAGCCTTCTAGCCATAATTGACATACTAGTAAGTGAAGTAAAGACCTGCTCTCCAAGAACCAGAAGTCACGGAAAATGGAGCAGGTTTCCCAGCCCCTGGCTTCACAACCCGTTCACTATGGACAGCCCTGCATGCCGTTTCCATGGAGTTGCTACTTCTCTGGGGCCAGTGATGGAAAATCCAGCAAAGGAGAGGTCCCCTCAAGAGCTCACAGAAGGGCAACCTAGCAACCTGTCCTGAAGCCAGGAAATGAAAGAGCTCTATCAGCAGCAGAGAGCTATGGTTTTGGTTTAGATCAAATTGTTTCGTTCTCACACTTCTTTCTCAAAATCAAGTTGAAAGAGGAAGATGCTATAAAGAAAGGTTGTAGGGAAGTGGTTCTTAACCATTTCTGGGTGGCTGACTTATTTGAAAATCTACCAAGCTGTGGACTCAGAAAGATAGACAGGGTCCAAATTCTTTGCCAACAATTTCAGGAAAGACCCTAGGTAGGAATCTCTGCTCTGGAGTTGCATCTCATGACAGATATACTGTGGACAGGTACATTGGCAGCAGGCCTACTCACCTGATGTGGTTCACAAATCTCTCTACACCTCAGAATTAACAATGGTAGTATTTAAAAATATAAATCATACTCCCCATTCCAGTCTTAGTAAATCCAAATCCCCCAGAGGTGGGTCTCAGGAATCTACATTTTTCACAAACTCTCCAAAATGATTCTGAGGCAGCCAGCCTTGTACCCACACTTTGGTTAATAGCATGGGTTCTGGCATCAGAGAGATTTGGTCCAAATTTTGGCTTCACCTTGTAATTTCAGGTGTCATTTCACCTCTGAGCTTTATCTCTTTTAGGGCCATAAGCTGTAGAAATACTGTTTTACTTTAAAAAAAAATAAACTGGCAACTTGTTTTAGTGTAAAAAAGAGAAAGAAAGTTACCTTACTTTCCTCTTGGGTATAATGGGTAATGTAAAAGCTGCCCATGTCTTCCCACACCCCTCTCCCTGCAGCCTCCTCATCCCCTCCCTCTACACTACCAGCACACCAAGACTGCTTGCTGTTGATAAGGTTTGAGAACACTAATGTAAAAAAAAGCTCAATTGAGCAAATAACATTCAGAGAGCAGCAGACTTGGATGCAAAATCGAAGCTGATGCTTATTTGCTATGTGGTTCCAGGCAACATACTTAACCTCTCTGTTTCCTTATCTATGAAATAGAGAGAGTAGTCCTTGCTGACTATTTCTATGTAATTCTAAATGAGCCCTCCAATCTCCACTTTGGCTCTTTTCCACTAACCCTCAATCTGAGAGTAGGGAGGGAGGAGTGTTCACAAGAGACAGCTTTTGAAATCAGACATGTTGACTTGGGCATGAGCTCTTAGCTCCGCACTTCCTAACCATATTGCCTGGGCGCTTAAGCCCCCTCTCTATGAAATGGGCACTCTGCTACCTTCTTCCCAAGGCTGCTGAGAAGAATCAATGAATGTTAATGCAAGAGCATCTGCAAGTAGAAAGCTCTCAGTAAATGCTTTCCCCCATTCCCTCTACTATACAAAGGTGAGGAACTCTTATTGTTCACTTGATTTCTGTCCCACCTTGTGCTTAAGACATCCAGTCGCAGAGTGCTAAGGAAAGTAAGGTAGAAGGGGAGTGGTAGAAGGGAAGCAAAGAGAAAAGCAACAAACTCACGGGTAAAATGCAAATCGGCCGAGTCCGGTGCTTCCCAGCTGCACTTGACACTACGCTGGCTCTCGCGCCTGTGTGCCGCAGCCCCCGCGAGTAGCTCCCCCCTTTTGCTAGCTATGGCTTGGGCTGAGGCTGACCAGGGAGGCCGCCCCCGCGTCCCACTGATTGGCCGCGCCGCCAGGCTCATTATGCTCTTTTGTCTCAATGGGCAAAGGCTGAAAGAAGCATGGCTGCTGGGAGGGCTCTGTGGGTAAGAAGGGGCCGCCTCCGCTGCTGTGGGAACTATGAGGCCTCAACTCAGCTCCCCCTTGCTGGGCGGCCTTGCAGAGCAGCTCCTTTTAGCAGCCCCAATTCGCTTAGTGGCCTAGGAAGCAACATCCTACCCCCACCCCCGCCTCAGGGCCTCAGAGATCTGAAGGCTGCATACCTTGCTGTCCACTCAGCATCATCCACTGTCCACCGGATGAGTACAGGTAAAGAAAGGGGGTGCGACTGCCTGGCGTGGTGAAAGGCTCAGGGAAGCTCCAGCAGTACTGGGCGGCTCCACGCTTGGGGAATCGAAAACTGTGAGGCAGGGGAAGGAGCTCTCCCATAGCCCGGCTGGAGGGAGGAGGTGGGGGTGTCACTGGATGCTGCCTAGTGGGTAGGATTTGCCTAGACTGAGGAGGGGGGTCGTTTTCAGGAGGGGTAGTTAGGGGAAAGGAGTGGGGATGAATCGCTAGCTATCTGCCTTGAAACCCTTTTCATTCATCTCTTCCTGGAGGGGAATATGTTGGTGTTCGTTCCAACTCCTATTCCCTTTCTAGGTGGTAGACCTTCAAAGCCAAATGAGAACTTGAAATCTGTGTGGCTGATTGCAGAGCTGGTAGGCTGAAGATTTCCTTGAGAAAATGTAATGTAGGGGTCGCTTTGGCTTGTATTCAGAAGATGGGAGAGGGAATTTTCTGTCTGGATACAGCGGTGGTTGGGTGGTTGGGTGGTTGGGTGGTGGTGGGAATGAGGCTGCTTCTGATTCTTCTCTTCCCTGCCTTGCCCTCCACTGTTAGGTTAGGTGGCTCAGGAGGCGGCGCAAGAAATAGAGTCCAGTGAATCAGAAAAGAAAGGAAAGGAAAAGGTTTATTCTGCGTCCCCGGGAGACCCACGTACCCCAAGGACAGGGCACGTGGATTCACGACAACAGGGAGGGGGGCGCTTTTTTTATACTGCGGTTGGGTGAGGGGCGGGGACATGAGCTGAGGAATTCTCTGCTGCAGGGAATGGGCGGAATATTCAGGACGAAGTTCTTATCTGTGTGGGGGTATGTGAATTCAGGGAGAAGAAGCTGGTATCTGTGTCTGGCACCTTGATCTGTGAGACATTCCAGGGGAAGTCCATTATCTTGTCATGTCTGCATGTATCCGATCCTGGGCTCTCTCTGACCTAACATCCACGATGATGCAATCTGAGGACTGGAATATTCGACCCTGAGTGGTAAAAGGTCGACCTACCCCAGAAAGGAACTTTCTCACAGAGGGAACCTGTTGCAGAGTCTGGAAGTGAAATAAAGGTGTGCCCTTGTTTTCGAGCTCTGGTAAGAATCTGAGGAATAACTGGCAAACTTTGAGAAGGGGTTATAGTTGAAACCTGAGACCAAGAGTTTAATCTCATTTATTACCACAAATCTGTAAGACTTAGACCATTGCACTCTATTTTGAGCGCCTGGTTCAGCTCCACACACTATTTTACCTGGAATTCCAAGCTACAGTTTGCCCATCCTCCTCCCTCCTGGAGGATTGGTAGGAGGGGATGGATGTGGCTCTGAAAAGCATCCTTGTTAGCATGGGACACCCCTTAGCTCCAGAAGGTTGTAATTGACAGTTTCCTGAAGGTTAATTTTAGGGCAGTGGGCAAATATAAAATGTACTGCAGGATGTTCAGGAAGGTTGAGAAACCTATTGCAGTCTGCTTCCCTGAGGTCTACTACCTTATTGACTTTACCCCCTCCATCCGCCCCGCCACTTTTTTTACAGCTCCTATTGAGATACAAGGAAGGCAGAGCCCAGGAATATTGCTTCGGGAATTCCTCCTGCAGATTAGGCTTTTCTAAAAGCCTGAGCATCTTGTTATACATATAGGCGATCATTGATCATTTGGTCATGGCTAGCATCATTACTCATGTGGGTAATAGCCGGCGGCAAAACACACCCTTGCCTCCTTGGGCCCCTTCCATGTTGAGGTCTTTGGGGAGGAGTCTTGGTCCTTTAAGGTTCAACATGGCAGAAAGAAACATGAATTTGTTTACCTGCAGAGCGGTACCAGCCCAAGGGGAAGAAACCTTTGAAAACTGGCTAATCCAAGTCAATGGGGTCCTGCCAGATTGGAATATGTCTGAGGAGGAGAAGCTCAAGCGCCCTTAGGGGCCCTGCCCGGGAGGTCATGCATTTGCTCCAGGCAGCCAACCCCAGCCTAAGTGTGGCAGATTTCTTAAGGGCAATGAAATTGGTGTTTGGGGAGTCTGAAAGCAGTATCACTGCCCATGGTAAATTTTTTAACACCCTGCAGGCACAAGGGGAGAAAGCCTCCCTTTATGTGATCCGTATAGAAGTACAGCTCCAAAATGCAATTCAGGCAGGGATCATAGCCGAGAAAAATGCAAACCAGACTCGCCTACACCAGCTCCTTTTAGGGGCTGAGCTGAATGGGGACCTGCACTATAGGCTGAAGCATCTTCTCAGGATGTATGCAAATGAGCAGGAGTGTTTTCCCAATTTCCTGGAGTTAATCAAGATGATAAGGGAGGAGGAGGATTGGGATGACACTTTTATTAATCGGAAGCAGGCCAAGAGATATGAGTCAATGTTGGAGAGGGCAACCAGCCCAGTGGCATTTCAGGGTTCCCTACGGATAGTGATCGGCAGTGCTGACTGCAATGTGATAGAGCTAGATGATATCATCAATGACTCAGATGAGGATGTGATCCTGGTAGACCCTCCACTTCCATCCATGGGTGCCCCTCCCCTCAGAGACAGGGTCCCACCTCAGGATCAGACATTGGTCATTGATTCCCCCAACAGTTCCCAGGTCCAGTCTCCTTCCATCAGTGGTGGTTCCGGGTATAAGAATGATGGTTCTGGGGATATGCGTAGAGCCAGGAAGCGAAAATACACAACCCACTGTTCATATTGTAGAAAAGAGGGCCACTCCAAGGAAACCTGTGACAATGAGAGCAAAAAGGCCCAGGTATTTGAGAACCTGATCATCACCTTGCATGAGCTGATACCTACAGAGGAGGAGGGGTCAAAAGAGGTACCCAGTAAAAACAATGATCTCTGAGCCACAGTAAAGTGATAGACCCAGCCCTAAGTAAATCCTTAGATATACTAAAAAACTGATGATGAGGAAAAATGGGAGTATATTTCTATCTGCATGAATTAATCCATGGAAGAGGAGGTGTTGGATGCCAGCAAAGTGGAGGGGATGGCCTGACCTCTGTCCCTGCTCCCTCTTCTGTCTCCCTAAGGGTCTATTCTCTGTGCATCTATTTCCTTGCTGACTTTGTTTTATGAAAGGAGTAGAACACTTTGTTAAACCTTTAAAAATGTAGGAAAATAGAAAAACTAAAGTACAAATCACCTGAAACTCTCCACTCATATAGCCATTGTCAGCCCTTTGATGAATGTCCTTTTGTATATTTCCTTATAATTGTGTACCCAGATAAATATATGTATACATAAAAGTGATCAAATATAACTGCTGTTCTATACTGTGTATTTTTTCACCAAGCACTATATATGGTGACCTTCTATGTCAATGAATATATATAAGCATCAAGTTTAATGTCTGTGTATGGTATTAATTTTAGGAATATAGAGAAAAAGAGGAAAACTAAATATAGAAGCTATAATGAGGAGGGTCATACTCCAAAGTAGAATTTTTAGACATGAAGAAAAGGGAAGCTGAAAAAGACTTTCTTTTTTTTTTTGCATGTATCTGTCCAATTTTCCCAACACCATTTATTGAAGGGACTGTCTTGACTCCATTGTATATTCATGCCTCCTTTGTTGAATATTAATTGAGCATAGTGGTTGGGTTGATTTCTGGGTTCTCTATTCTATTCCATTGATCTATATGTCTGTTCTTGTGCCAGTACCAGGCTGTTTTAAGAACAGTGGCTTTGTAATACAGCTTGATATCTGGTACTGAGATCCCACCTACTTTGTTCTTCTTTCTCAGGATTGCTGCAGCTATTCGGGGTCTTTTTTTATTCCAGGTGAATTTTTGGAAAGTTCGTTCTAGGACTGTGAAATATGCCATTGGTATTTTAATGGGGAATGCATTGAATCTATAGATTGCTTTGGGTAGTATGGACATTTGGAACTGGAGAGCATTATGCTAAGTGAAATAAGCCAGTCAGAGGAAGATAAATATCACATGATCTCACTCATTTATGGAATATAATGAACAACATAAACTGATGAACAACAGATCCAGAGACAGAAAAGCATCAATCAGACCATCAAACCTCAGAGGGAAGGTACGGTAGGGTGGGGGTAAGGGGGAGAGATCAACCAAAGGACTTGTATGCATGCATATAAGCCTAACCAATGGACACAGACAACAGGGGGATGAGGGCATGAGTGGGGAGGGGGGGTAATGGGGGAATAAGGACATATATGTAATACCTTAATCAATAAAGAAATTTTTAAAAAATACTGAATACCTCCCAAAGAGCTCCTTATCACAATTGATCTGTCTCTTAAGTCACTGAGTCAAGTCCCCATCCACTTGTTAATAATGTCCCAATGCTTCTCTAATGCATCTGAGAAATCTGATGATGGGACAGAAGTGGGGGCAAAAATGGTAAATGGGTACTTCAGGGGCTCCATTCCTGTTCACTTTGGGAAGGGGCAGCTCTTCCTTTCCTGGGTAGATTTCATAGATTGCTGCTACTGCTGTTTCTGGACAATGCCTGGAAGCAGCAACAAGACTGTCCTTTGGGCTGACACTATCATCTCTGCCTCCTCCCTAATTACACAGAAACTAGCTACTCTTAGGATTGTGGTACCTGGAGGCTCAGGCCTTCCAAGCCTCACCCTAGCTGCATGCTAGAGGACACTAGCAGCCCAAGAATTCCAAGCTTACTTCACCTCGACCCAAGAATGGGAATAGCCAGGGCAGGATGAAAAGCAGTCTGGATGTCAGGGCATGTAAAAAAAAATAAGGGAATTAGAAAATTCACATACCATTTTAGAATTAAGGGCATTAATAGGAGAGAGAAGATGCAGAAGGACCTTCCTGACATCCATTTCATGGCCTCAGATTGGAGGGCGATAAATAATTATGTGTGCTCTGGCCACATGGCTCAGTTCGTTGGAGTGTCATCCTGTACACGAAAAAGTTGTGGGTTTGATTTCGGGTCAGGTATATACCTAGGTTCAGGTTTGGTCCCAGGTCAGTGCGAGTATGGGGGACAGCCAATCAATGTTTCTCATGTCTGTGTGTGTCTCTCTCTCTCCCTCATCCCCACTTCCCCTTCTTCTTTCTCTAAAACCAATGGAAATGTATCCTCGGGTGATAAAAAATGGCATGTGACCTCAGTCCCTAAGGGTCCCATGTTTCTTGCAGTTTTATCAGTACCTATCCTTGTGAGCAACACAAGGTTGGTAGGGAGATGATTTCATTTAACATAGGGAGTGGAGTGAAATAAATCCAGACCTGAGAGAGCTTGTCAGGAAGGAAATAGGGGCTCCAACTAAGCTGAGAGGACAGGGTGCTGCAGTGGGAGATGGTGTGTGAAGAGGAAGCATAGATGTATGAGTAGGAGAGAGGAGGAGGAGGGTGGGGGCAGATGACCAGGCTGGGGACTCACATTTAGATGGACAGGAAGCCTGGTAGGAACTGCAGACCCAGAGGTTTCACACAGAACTCTGGGCCCTGTGGTCCTGAGGGGAGCGAGGTGTTGGGGCTCTAGTTAGCTAGCAGTTGGTGGCCCACTTAATAGGGACAAAGAGGGTTGAGGCCCAGAGGGAGGGGGAGAAGCCAGGCACTGCAAGAAGCCCACTGCAGCCTTTCCTGGACTGCTGCACCCAGAACCTGACTTAAAGGGCTCCTCCTTCCAGAATCACCCCTCAGCTCCTCCCTGGCTTCTTACTCCTGCTCCATCCAGGATCCCACAATCTCATTTTACAACCCCTCACCCCAAGCCACACACTCACACTCTCTCTTGGTGGAGGGGGGTAGAGGCTCAGCCTCCCCTGCTGTGCCATCATTCCTCCCCCACCCCACATTCCATGTTTGCTGTAAGCCCCACCTCCTCACCCCTTGACCAGGAGACTGTGAGGGCCCCTCTGCCTGGAGCCCTTTAGCTGAGCACTGGCCAGGAGCAAAGGCTAAAGAGGCCCACTCCTTGCATCCCTCTGGGGCCCTGGCAGTGACCTCCATTTCTCCAAAGCCAAAGGGACACCTTCCTCACTCCAGGCAGGAGATAGCTCCACTCAGGCTCCTAAAGCCACAGGGCCTCCTAATATTCCCCAGCTGTCCTCCCAAGGGACCTCTTCCCCAACTTTTACCCGCATCTAAATAAAGATGAGTGATGAGCCCTGGCTAGTTTTTCTCAGTGGCTTGAGTGTCAGCCAGAGGATTGAAGGGTTGAGGGTTTTGATTCCTGGTCAAGGGCAAGTACCTGGGTTGTGGATTTGATCCCTGGACCTGGTCAGGTTGCCTGTGGGAACCAACCAATCAATGTGTCGCTCACACAGATGTTTCCCTCTCTTTCTCTCCCTACCCTTCCATTCTATCTGAAAACCAATGGAAAAAATACAAGTGAGGATTAAAAAATAATAAATTAATTAATTAAATAACAAATTTAAAAAAAGGTAAGTGGTGAGGGAAATGCTGCTCCACTCTTCTACTTCAAAGTGCAATGATTTTCCACATCCTTCCCACATTGAATGACTTACTCAGATAAACAATCCATGCTATCATAATTTCTTTCTGGGCTCAGGTAGAGTAAAAGGAAAAATAAATAAATGCTACACTTTCCACCACCCTCCTTTCCATTGGAGCTGCTTTAGGGTTCAGTATAGATTGCTGCTTTGAAAACTTCTGTGATGCATCCCCTTTCGGCCCTCCTCCATCCTCTTTCTTGTGTAAACTTGAAATTGTCTAAATTTTTATTTCACCAAAAGGACAAAAACCAGAAACTTTATTTCACTTTGTGTGACACTGGCTTTTCCTTTATTCAAGAAATATATATTTTCTTTATTTGGAAGACATGGCACAATATGGCATTCTGATCAGATTAAGAGTTAGCCAATGTATGGCTTTTAGAGAATTTTATGTTTGATAGCCTTCATATAGGTCTTTTCCTTCCTTTCTTTCTTTATTCTCATTAGTTGCTCAGAGATGAAATGAGTCTTTTGTCAGGAGAAACTAACGTTTGAATAACCTTTTGCATTATATCCTTCCTTCTAAACACTTTCCCCCCTTGGTTTCCAAGACACCCATCTCATAGTTTCTCCACCCAGACCTTTTTGTGCCTAGTTCTCAGTTTTCTTTGCTGAACCTTCTTTCTCTTCCTGATCCTTCCATAATAGGGACAAAAATTAAAATCACCACAATACTACTGTGATTTATTGAAAGCTTATTTATGTGCCAGTCGCCTTTCAAATGCAGTATCTCTTTAATTCTCATAGCAATTCCATAAGATAGTTATTACTTTATAATTACTATTAATATTATTATTAGTTGCCACATATTCAGATGAGGAAACAGGCTGGAAAATTAGGAAACTACCTAGGACCAGTTAGTAGTAGAGCCAGGGATGAGAAGCTTGGCTAACTGACTCCAAAGCATGTGCTCCTTGCTTGGGTTAGGTCTCAGGTACACAGTACCCTGTGATGTAGATACTATCACTATCTGCACATGATGCATGAGGAGCCTGAGGTCTACACACATGGAGTGATTAGCCAAACATCATAAGAGCAAGTATGTCACACACAAGAATGGATTCTTTAAGGAACACTTGTTTGACAGAATGGAGGCTTTTTTCTACCTTCTACTTCTTTTACTCTGGGTTGCAACTTGCTGACCTACTGCCTGGCAACCATCTGCCTCCACCCCAACCCCCCCTACCCTCCCACACCTCCTTCAGTTGCATTATCACATTCCATTTGAGCACTAGGTTGTTTCCTGTCTTTGCTTTTAGGTGCAAATGGTTGTGAATTTAACACCTGTAAGAGGAGATAGCAACAAAAGTCAGAGGGGAAGGGATGAATTGTTCAATTAGTGGTGCTAGGGGAACTTCAGTATCTGATTGTAAAAAAGATGTTTACTTTGTCTCATGACATTAAATATGGATTCCAGATCAATTTGAGAAATGGAGATTTTATACAAGTATGTACTAATTCTTTAATAAAATATTTTATTGTTATGAAAGTAATAAAAAGAATCACATGTTCAAAAGCAACCCTTTTTAAAACTGCAAGAAAACAAATATTTATTAAATCTCTAGATTGGAGAAGGCTTTCTCTGATTAAGAGTGATGAAAGTGTTAGGTTTGATGGAACAATTGAGTTGATACCCTTCCCCCAGGAACTGGCTTTTCAGGTCATTTCACTATGGATATTCCCTTTGCTGAAGACCACTTTTCGCTTGTGGGTGACCACATTCCATTATCTCCTCTCTGGGTATGCATAAAGAAGTCTCCGCCCAGAAAAATCCCACCAAACGTCCTTTAAAAGCCACTGAGGCCCCTCACTGGGTACTGGAGCCATCCAGGCTCAGCCACCTGGTGTGTGGATGATCGAATAAATTCGCAATCCCTCACCACTCTGGCCTCCTGTGTTCCTCCTTCGGCGACCTAACATAAATAAATTACAAAGAAAAGACCAATGTAAAACAGAATTAATTTTAGACTGTAATAAAGAATAAAAAGCATTATTTGAGCAAAAAAAGGAGCTACAGCCCAGGAGACACACATTCAGGTACCAACCTAAATTGTGATCCATGGAGACAAAGAGGAGACCATCTTTTATCAATTAGGTCCATCTTATGTAAATGAGCTGTCCAAATTGTGCAATTCAGATTAGACAGAGCCAGTCTCAGTCTGTTGGTAAAAAGTTGAAGTGCAGGTGGTCTGCAGGTGAACGGTGACGCAGAGATGAGCTCGGCAAGCAGGATTGAGTTTAGAGAAGCAGAGGGCTACTGCTCGCTCTGGCAAGTAGCAAAACCTCCAAAGTTCTCATGGCTTTTATTGGGGAGTACAGCAAATAACAATGGAGTACAGCAAGTGACAATGAAAAACAGGCATGCCTATGAAATCATTTGAGCTAAGTTATACATTAAACTATTAATTTCCTATATTATACAAAGACCCTTTCAACCTGCAGCAGTGTACCCTCCCTTGTACTTTCCATGCCCTCAAGGAAATTCTGCCTCTGAACAACAAATCTTGCGTGCAAGACTTTGTTCTCACGTGGCCCGCTTGCAGGCCCCCATCTGTTCTTGGTAGAACGTTCCTCTTTTAGTTAACTTCTCATTCCACTTGACCGGCTACATTGAAGCCAATGTTTCCTTCAGTGGTTGACTCAGACTGCATACTGTGAGAAGCCAAGAGTTCAGTCTGAGGTTCTTCCCAGTATACAAAGTACATGAGGAGCCCCTGTCAGCAAATGGCCACTAGAGTCTTATTATTTATACAATTTGGGCCCTCAGTTGACCATAAGGAATTCATTTCAACAGATAAGTTTCTTCTCAGGGTACACATTAAATGCATCTTTCTTTTCAGGTTCCACACCATAAACCCAAAAGACAGCATTAACAGATATAAAAGACAAACAGCAAGCTGAGAAGTATTGGCAACAAATAAGAAAAACAAGCCCTGGCCGGTTTGGCTCAGTGGATAGAGCGTCAGCCTGTGAACTGAAGGGTCCCAGGTTCGGTTCCGGTCAAGGGCATGTACCTTGGTTGCGGGCACATCCCCAGTAGGGGGTGTGCAAGAGGCGGCTTATCGATGTTTCTCTCTCATTGATGTTTCTGGCTCTCTATCCCTCTCCCTTCCTCTCTGTAAAAAATATCAATAAAATAATATATTTTAAAAAAAACAAATAAAAACGATAACAATAGCAAACTTTTATTGTGTTTACATAGCTAATGTTAGGTCAAGCTGAAAGGAGCCAGGACAAGAGACACTGTGAGATAACATTGACAAATATGTTCTCCCAGGCAGTGGACTTTCTTGTTGTTTTGTTGATGATTTCTTTTGCTGTGCAGATGCTTTTTATTTTGATGTAGTTTCATATGTTTATTTTCTCCTTAGTTTCCATTGCCCCAGGAGCTGCACTAGTAAAGATATTGCTTCAGCATGTGTCTGAGATTTTGCTGCCTGTAGATTCCTCTAATAATTTTATGGTTTCCCATCTTAGGTTTAAGTCCTTTATCTATTTTGAGTTTATTTTTGTGTATGGTGTACGTTGGTGTTCTAGTTTCACTTTTTTGCATGTATCTGTCCAATTTTCCCAACACCATTTATTGAAGAGACTGTCTTTACTCCGTTATATGCTCTCACCTCCTTTGTCAAATATTAATTGAGCATAATGGCTTGGGTCGATTTCTGGGTTCTCTGTTCTGTTCCATTGGTCTATATGTCTGTTCTTATTCCAGTAACAGGCAGTTTTGAGAACCATGGCTTTATAGAATAGCTTGATATCTGATATTGTGATCCCTCCAACTTTGTTCTTCTTTCTCAGGATTGCTGCAGCTATTCGGGGTCTTTTTTTATTCCAGATGAAATTTTGGAGAGTTCATTCTCGGTTTGTGATATATGCCATTGGTATTTTAATGGGGATTGCATTGAATCTATAGATTGCTTTGGGTAGTAAGAACATTTTAATGATGTTGATTTTACCAATCCATGAACATGGTATGTCCTTATATCTGTTTATGTCTTCCTCTATCTATTTTTTCAGTGTCCTGTAGTTTTCTGAGTACAGGTCTTTTACCTCCTTAGTTAAGTTTATTCCTAGGTATCTTAATTTTTTTGGTGCAATGGTAAATGGGAATTTTTTAAATTTCTCTTTCTGTAAGTTCACTATTGGTGTTTAAAAATGCCATAGATTTCTTGGCGTTAATTTTGTATCCTGCTACATTGCCAAATTCATTTATTAAGTCTAATAATTTTTTGATGTAGTCTTTAGTGTTATCTATGATAAGGATTTAATCTACATTTACAGGGAACTCACACAACTTAAGAAAAGGAAAATAAGCAACCCAATCAAAAAATGGGCAATGGGCCTAAATAGATACTTTTTGAAAGAGGGCATACAGAAGGCCAAGAGACATATGAAAACATGTTCAAAGTCACTAATCATCCGAGAGATGCAAATCAAAATGACAAGGAGGTGCCATCTCACACCTCTCAGAATGACTATCATCAACAAATCAACAAATTACAAGTGCCAGAGAGAATGTGGAGAAAAAGGAACCCTCTTGCACTGCTGGTGGGAATGCAAAGTAGTTAGCCACTGTGGAGAACAGTATGGAGTTACCTTAAAAAGTTAAAAATGGCCCTAACTGGTTTGGCTCAGTGGATAGAGCATCAGCCTGCGGACTGAAGGGTCCCAGGTTCGATTCCGGTCAAGGGCATATACCTTGGTTGTGGGCACATCCCCAGTAGGGGGTGTGCAGGAGGCAGCTGATTGAGGTTTCTCTCTCTTTGATGTTTCTAATTCTCTATCCCTCTTCCTTCCACTCTGTAAAAAAATCAATAAAATATATTTTTTAAAAAAGTTAAAAATGGAACCCCATTTGACCCAGTGATCCCACTTCTAGAAATATATCCCAAGAAACTGGAAACACCAATCAGAAAGGATATATGCACCCCTATGTTCATAGCAGCACAATTTACAATAGCTAAGATTTGGAAAACAGCCTAAGTGCCCATCAGCAGATGAGTGGATTAAAAACGGTGGTACAGCTACACAGTGGAATACTGTGCTGCTGTAAAAAGGAAGGAACTCCTACCATTTACAATAGCATGGATAGAACTGGCGAGCATTATGCTAAGTGAAATTAGCCAGTCAGAGAAAGATCAATATCACATGATCTCACTCATTTGTGGAATATAATGAGCAACATAAACTGATGGACAAAAACAGATCCAGAGACAGAGAAGCATTGATCAAACCATCAAACCTCAGAGGGAAGGTAAGGGAGGGTTGGGGCAAGGGGGAGAGATCAACCAAAGGACTTGTATGCATGCATATAAGCCTAACCAATGGACGCAGACTCCAGAGGGCGTGAGGGCATGAGCAGGGGTGTGGGAGGACAATGGGGGGTGGTAAGGATACATATATAATACTTTAATCAAGAAGGAAAAAAAGAGAGACATTATGAGTGTTGAAGAAGTGAAAGGTGAACATAGTATATGATGCGCGTGGGTAGGCTAAATCAGATGGTGATTAAAGAAAATTGAATTTATTTAGGGAAAGGAGATGGAGGATGGGATATCCAAAGGTAATGGCTGCACAGCACCCAGCCACCAGGATTTTGTGTCCATGATGGCAGCACTCAGGAGCTGGAGTTTCATCCTTATATGTAGTCACTGGCAGGAAACTTTTGTCAGTGGGTCTGGAGGCTGAACTGGTGGGCTTGGAATGCAGATGGAATGCAGGTGTGTGATTGTTAGTGACAGAAATATAATATTGGGGACAAGCTACAATTAAAGAAATATTACTCATGCTCTGTTAACCATGGTCGTTCTGTTCTGATTAGAGAAAGCACATTCTAACCTGGCTGAGAGTTGTATGCCTGGGGACATGGGAGCTAACATCAGAATGCAGTCCATACTCCTGTGCTGATAACTGTCTATCATTATGGAAAGATTTACAACCTCGTGGTTGAAATAATCTAGTCCTGGAGGCACCCACTCTTTACAACCCTCAGTCCCTATTGCCTGTAATCTGGTCCCGGGGCTCCAGGAGGCACCCACCCTCTGTGAACCCCACGCCCAATCCACATGACTTGTAACCTGCAATGATTATACCGTGCCTGCTTTCCCAGGCCTGTGATTCCTACTTTCCCACATAATCTTTGTCCTTCAACACAATATAAGCAGCTGGCTTATGGGGAGAGACAGAGCAGGTTTTTGTGGGTGACCTGCTGCTCTCCCATACTGCTGGCATTATTGATTGAATCCTGTCTCTGCTTAATTGGCTCAAGTAGTGACCCCTTGGTTGTCTGGTTGGTTACATTATCAGGTGCCTTCAGGACAGTTTCCATTCCTTATGTGGTCTGAGATGCAAATCAAAATGACAAGTTTTTCCTGGTCTTTTGTTTTCCTGTAGCAGAAAACACACAAATGGCCGTTAAGGATTGTATTGCCCTACAGTCCTAACAGTTATCATTTCTTAAGATCTTACAAAGTGCCAGAAATATTCCAAGTGCTCTACATGATTTCATTTCCTTCTTACAATAACCCTGAGGTAGATCCTAATATTATCTCCAGGATCTAAAACATTCTTATTTAAGGGGAAAACAAATAATGCATAAAATGTAAATATACAGCATAACAAGTTATTATAAAGGAAACCACCATAAAGATCAAGAGATAGAACATTGCCAGAACTCCTGAGATCCCTGTGGGCTCCTGCTCAATCACCTCTCTCCTCTAAAGGAAAACCCTGGTGATAGTTATGACTTTTACTTGTTTACCTTTCTTTAGAGCTTTACCACTCAAATATGAATCCCCAGACACTATTTTTGTTTTTTAATTTTTTTTTACATTTCCAGATACTTTCAATGGCCATAAAAAGATACTATTATAGAAACTGGCATTGCTTTAGTAATGGTAACATTATAAAACACAGGGTGACGTAACAAAGAAATGTTTGGAGCCAGGCTGGGCCATCTGAATCCCAGCTCTCCTGCATACCGCTGTACAACCCTGGGCAAGTCACACAGCATCAGTCTGTTTCCTTGTCTATAAAATAGGACAACATAAGTTTAACTTCACAAAGTTGTTCAAAGGATTAGTTAATGTAGAAAATAGGCACATCAAGTATTGAAGAAATGATAGCTATTAGTATTAGTGATGATATCACACTCCATTTCAAGATTGCTGCTAAGTCAGAGAATGAGTTCTATAGAATTTAAATATGGCTTCAAGTCCACATTTTATGCAAGTTCCCCATTTTTCAACATATATCAAATTTTCAACATGTGCAGTGTTTTTTCTATCAGCAAGCCTTCTTCCAGTGGATCTGAGCCTGTGAATGCTGCCCATTCTGAAATGCATGAGAATGGCACCCTTGTTTCTCACATTGATTTTGATTATTTTTACTTCAGTCACCAACTAGAGTATGGTACAATATTAAACAAGTTTAAAAATACTTTACACACATCACTGCCCTCTAGTGACTAGAATTAATTCTTTCAAGTAATCCATTAACTGATTCCCTTAATGTAAAAAAACTAAAATAAAAATCTATTCACTGATCTACTAGGAGAAAAAACCTTTTTCCAGGAAATGTGGGTTGAACCAACCAATTACACTTGATCTTACTTTCCTGATCAAAGCATCTAGCTATGGTCAGAGCCATTCAGGTGGGCCACATGCATGTTCTGTTACAGATTGTCTTAAAAGGGTTAGCCGTGTTGAGGATGACCATTGAATACTAACACAGTAGGCACATTTTCTCTTTAATGCCCCCCAACTCTGAAGAACTTGGCCTCCACGGTGTTCCTTATACTTTTTATTTCTTATAAAATTTTTATAATATGTATATAGTATTTACATACAGGAGGGAACCCACATTATCAAGGAAGGGAGAAAATAATCTAGATTGCTAAAATAGAAATTTTTCACTCAAGAGCTATTCCAGATTTAAAATACCAAGAGATTGGTTGACATCCTGAAAGACTGGATGTCACCTGCGGGCCAGTTAGCTTTAAACTCAGGAAAACCTCTAATCTCATTCACAGGGGAGAAGAAACAATAGTAGTAGCTACTGTTTACAGGCTAGGCCTTGTGCTTTGCTATTTGTATCTACAACAATCCTGTGGTAGGTGTTATTAGCCCCATTTTATAGATTAGACCAAGAGTTTACATAACTGAGTTTAAATCTTTCTCTTATAACAAGAAACCATCTGAGAGGCATGTACCACTTGAAGGTTAAGCAAGATGCCATCTTGGTATAAACAGTAACAAATTACAAAACACTCTGACCCAGAAACTACTGAATAACAGTATCTAAGAATATTTATTGGTAAAAGAAAGGTGTTCAAAAATGACCCAACTTCTATTCTAATTGCCGTCAAAAATTAAATGCTGCCTAGCTAAAAATTCACTGAGAAATTTATTCTATACAGCTATAGGTAAGTTTGTGTTATCAAAATGCAAATTTAACTTGGTTTGAAATCCTTAAATTAGAACCTTGAGCTAAATGATAACTTTCCCCCTATTTTTTTTCAAATTTACAAACTTAGATGATAGACTCGTTTGTATGAAGCATAAGGCCAAATTAGAAAGTGGACATATGGACACCTCGCTACCTGCTGCCCTCCCCCACTGTGGGCTGCTGGGTCTGCTGGCCACTCCTTGTTGAAGAGCAGCAATCTGTTTTCCTCAGAGGCTCTTCAATAACCGTAACACTGATGCCTGAACTTGCATCTTTAAACACATATTTCAGGGGTTGGGAGCTTCTGGGACCATAACTTTAACGCAGCCTTCCATAACAGTCTTTTCACTTTCTTTTACAAAGCATGACACAGCAATAACAGCAATGAATTGCTTCAGCCTTTTCACTTCTGCAGAAGCTACAACTTCTCCAACATATAAAGGGGCTGGAAAGTGAATTTCCTGGGAAATAAATACATAGCCTGGGCCTGGCATTTTAGTCCCAGGAGAGCTGAAATAAGTCCCTTGATCAAAACTCCATGCACAATTGTCTTTCCAAACTTGGTGTGTTTTGAAAAATCTTCATTTAAATGCAAAGGATTGACATCCCCTGTTAGTTCTGAGAAGGCAACCCTTTGTGTGAAGGCTCTGCTGAATTCAGCCCGGTCTCCAACTTGGATGCGCATATGCTGAAAGTGCTGCCTGCTTACAACTGGTTGTTTCAGGCAGATTCTCCTCTGAAGGCTACACCACCAAAGACAATGGCTGGAAATAATGGAGAACATCTTCGGCACCCTCAAATTCCATCAACAGGAGTACTGAGCCTGTTTCAGTCATCAAGCATTATGCTGGCACCAAAAGATAGTTTTGAGAGCAGAGGAATGTCTCTGAAATTGAAGACTATTCAATCCAATACTAGTTCCCTACTATTACCAGATAATGCAAGGAGAAATGGAGAAACCTGAATCACTCTGAAGACACATTTCTTGCTTTTATACTATAAAGGTTCTCAACCTGTGGGTCACGACCATCAGAAAACACATATAGCATATCAGATATTTACATTACGATTCATAACAGTAGCAAAATTACAGTTATGAAGTAGCAACGAAAATAATTTTATGGTTGGGGGTCACCACAACATGAGGAACTGTATTAAAGGGTTGCGGCATTAGGAAGGTTGAGAACCACTGCAAGTTTATAGGCTCCTAACAGGTTCAAAGAGCTCCACAATCTGACAACAGCACTCCCCAAACAGGTCCTTCAGGGCTGAAATAACTAGCTGTTAGAACTGTGCAGCATTCAGTCCAACCCCATGTTCTTGAAATTCTAGGCAGACTTTCATGTAGTGGTGCTCAGAGGGATTTTTGTAAACTATTCTCTCATATGTGGCAGCTGGGGCTGGCATCTTTTCCAATCCTGATTGCACCTGAAGCCCAGCGCACGCACTCTGTACCCCAGGTCCTCCTGGGCCCTCGCAGCCAACCACCACTTCCTCAGCTGGCTGCGTTGCACAGAGGCCCCGGGGGCGGGGGGGGGCTCCAGTTCTCGCCCACTACCCGCCCGTCCTGGGCAGAGGTGGAGAGGTACTTCCTGTTTTTTAATTTTATATAAATAGAAATACCGTGTATGTATCCTTCTGTATCTGGCTCATTTCCCTTACAATAATATTTCTGAGGTTCAACTTTGTATGTAGCATTAGTTCATCATTTTCAGTGTTGAGTAACAGCATTCCATTCTATGAATTTACAAGAAATTATTTATCCATCCTACTGCTGATGCACATTTGGGTCATTTCCAGTTTGGGACAATTAGGAGAAATGTTATTATAAACATCTTTTATTGTCCAGCCTGCGTTGCTCAATAGTTGAGCATTGACCTATGAACCAGGAGGTCAGGGTTCAATTCCTGGGCAGGGCTCAGTCCCCAGTGTGGGGCATGCAGGAGGCAGCCAATCAATGATTCTCTCTCGTTGAAGTTTCTGTCTCTCTCTTCCTCTCCCTTTCTCTCTGAAATCAATAAAAATATATTTTAAAAAATAAACTTTTTTTTGTCTCCTGATGCACATATGCTCACATAGAGTACATATATAGGAGTGGAATTGCTGGTTCATAGAGCATGTGTTTTTGCAACCTTATTAGATACTACCAAACTGTCTACCAAAGTTTTACCACCTGCCACTTCTGCCATCAGTGTTCCTGTTGTTCCACCTCCACAAAAACACGTAGTATTGTCAATAAAGTTTTAAAATTTTTGCTTAAGGTTTGTTAATGTAAGAAACATTCAAACCTATGAACAATTTTTTGTGAGTTTATTTGTGTTAGGGGCGCTGGAGGAATGCACGAGGCCAAAGTGGTAAGGGTTTATAAATTTATTAGGTCATCTGGATACCAGATGGGTTGATCCCAAAAATGGCGCCAGCACCCAGGGATGAGGAGTCAGAGATTATAAAGGACTCTAGGCAGGCTTTTGGTGGGTGGAGAATTCTCTGGGCAAGTCCAGATCCTAGGAAGGTCCTGAGGAGAAGGATAATGGTCTTCTTAGCAAGTGGAATGTGGTCTAAGCAAAAGGGAATGTCTGCTGTGAAGTGGTCTAAAGGTCAGTTCCCAGGGGAGGGGATATAGATTTAATTATTTGATCAGACCTAACATTCCAGCCTTTTTGTTTTATGGAATAGGGACGAAGATCCTATCTTCCGTAGTTACTTCCTGCTGAGGGGGGATGTTGAGATCATAGGGGGTGGACTTTGTCGTTGGCTGGAACACTGTATAGATAACTCATGGTTGGAGCGAGAGGTTGCAGCAGCATGATTTCCCTGAGAGACTGGTTGGTGAAGGCTCAAAAATGGTCCTGAAGGAAAGATTAAAAAATAGCGCCAAATACCGGTACATGGGCCAAAAATGAGAATGAGGAACAGGAATGTTAATGGTTCTATGAAGGGAAGTAGCCAGGTATACCAATTTACATTCTTTAGCCAGTAGTCCTATGAATTTGATTGACGTTCTCTAATCTTTGCAGCCCTTTCTGTTAATTTTTGGGCAGCATCTCTGACAAGGCCAGATTGATTGACATAAAAACAACCTTCTTCTTTCAGAACAGAAAGAGGCATAGATCCCCTTTCTTCACCTTTAGGAGGTCTAGCTAGTCCTTCCAATTATGAAGGGTGACAGCTGCTAGCGAGTCTATCTGATCCTGAATTTGAACTAAACTTTTGGCAATGTCATTTAGGGTTTCTTGTAGATCCTGAGACAGGATTTCAAAATATGATAGAGCAGTGGTTAAGCCCCCACTATGTGCTTGTTCTAACCCCTGCTGTGATGCCCAGGGTTATGAGAAGAGGGATTATCTGGAATGCCCTTTTGTGTCACATATGATAGTTACGGGGACAGGTAAAGACTGATTAAGGGAGGCTACATTTACATTGGGTGAAAGATAGAAGAGAGTACAGGTTCCTGTCTAGTTGGTCGGAGACAGATATATGTGTTTTCCCCACAGAGGAAGAAAAATCCCTGGTCATGAAAACAAGCTGAAATATGTAGAGAGAAGAGGTGGACTAATGGGTATGAGGTTCCTTTTCCCAGTTCCATGTTCCAAGCTGAAAGGGTAGTCACCATGGTACTACCTATAAGGGGTGACAGATGAGTAGTTGAGATTCTACTGCAGTGAAAGTAGGCAGGAACACTAGTGCAGTGGGCTGTTATCCAAGGGAAAAGCAAAAGGGAAAAAAAGGAGCAGTTGAAGCCTCAGGCCTGAATGGTTGGATAAGAAGTAAAACAGATTGGTTGTAGGAAACAACCAATGGCTTCGGGGGAGACCCGGTAGTCAACGCTTTGGGACCAATGGCAGTTCAGTAGTTGTAGGTTAACTGGTGTTGCAAGTTGATGATGGGAGATGGCCTGTAGTTATATTGCCCTGTAACTGTGAAAAGCATAAAGGGGCTTAGACAATTAGTGGGGTGTGGAGAGTGATAGACACTGTGATGGGGATAGAGGTTGGAGTTCTCTTATTAAAAACTAGTAGCCCGGTGCACAAAATTTGTGCACATTAAAAGGGAATTAATTGCACTAACCGGTTTTGCTCAGTGGATAGAGCATCAGCCTGTGGACTCAAGGGTCCCAGGTTCAATTCCAGTCAAGGGCATGTACCTTGCTTGCAGGCACATTCCCAGTAGGGAGTGTGCAGGAGACAGCTGATCGATGTTTCTCTCTCATCAATGTTTCTAATTCTCTATCCCTCTCCCTTCCTCTCTGTAAAAAATCAATAAAATATATATTTTTAAATAGGGAATTAATTAGCAGAGATATTTTAATATTGCTATTTACCCTTTCTCTATAATAGAAGTGTGAGAGATGAAACGAAATTAGTAAAATGTATATGAAAATAATATATACATTTATTAATAAGTAAACAGTAACAAAAGGATATAACAACAACAGAGGCATGATATGAAAACGACAAAAACATGATATGAAAACAAAAACATGATATAAAAACAACAGTGATGCAAACAATGACTGATAAAGTGATTAAACTTATTCTAATATCTCCCTGTATACCACATTAAGAGTGAAAACACTTTCAGAGTGCTTGACTAATTAATTTCCCTTGTGGTGAAGTACTTAGAACTTTGCTCTTCAAACTCGAGAGAAAGCAACATATAACTGACCATGTGCAAAAACGGGTTCAGGTAGGAATATGCCTACTTTGTCTAGAGTTTGTCCTTGTGATTTATTTATTTATTTATTTATTTTTATTTTTTAAATATATTTTATTGATTTTTTACAGAGAGGAAGGGAGAGAGATAGAGAGTCAGAAACATTGATGAGAGAGAAACATCGATCAGCTGCCTCCTGCACACCCCCTACTGGGGATGTGCCCACAACCCAGGTACATGCCCTTGACCAGAATCGAACCTGGGACCTTTCAGTTTGCAGGCCGATGCTCTATCCACTGAGCCAAATCGGTTTTGGCTCCTTGTGATTTATTTATTTATTTATTTATTTATTTATTTATTTATTTATTTTTTTAAGAAATTGTTTTTTTTTTATATATATATATTTTAAATATTTTATTGATTTTTTACAGAGAGGAAGGGAGAGGAATAGAAAGTTAATAACATTGATGAGAGAGAAACATCGATCAGCTGCCACCTGCACACCCCCCATTGGGGATGTGCCCGCAACCAAGGTACATGCCCTTGACTGGAATCGAACCTGGGACCCTTCAGTCCGCAGGCTGACGCTCTATCCACTGAGCCAAACCGGTCAGGGCCCTTGTGATTTATTAATAGTCATCACAATGCTGGCATCATGGGAAACCGTCATCAAACCAATTTAAATGGGAGGCCAGTGTCAGATGGGGACAAATTAATTCTTGGAATCAGAACAGCCTCTCCCTCTCCAGATCCTGTTATTACTTCAGCTTTGATAATGTTAGGTCATAATCTTTTGATAATAAATCTGGTACCATTACAAAGACCCCATTTACTATTGAGATTTCTCAATAGCATGATGATTGCACCCACTTTCAATTTTAATTTATGACACGGCATTCCCGAAGGAGTAATACTATTAAGAAATTCGATGGGAAAATTTTCCTTTTCAGCATCATTTGTGGAATCAATGGAATCATCACTCAAATATGTGTGAAAATCTCCATCGAGTATATATCCAAATTTTCTTCATTTAATTTTTGAACATGCTCATTTTTTGGACAAAGAATTACATGTTTAGATATATTTTTAATATTATCTATAGCAGTGGTTCTCAACCTTGGCTGCACATTAGAATCACCTGGGAATCTTTTAAAAATTCTGATTCCTGGGCCTCATCCACCAGAAATTGTATCTTTGTTATGGGGTGGAGCCACAACATTAGTAACAAAGAAACAGAATTAAAACTTTATTGTGGGGAGCCGCTACAGTGTTTTGAACAGGTTCAAGCCTTGGACTGATGAGAGGGCACAGTCCTCTCATTGCCATGTGCAAGTCCCAGCTTGGAGGGCAGGGTCCTCCCAGAACAATTATAGCCAACAGCTGTAGTTGTAAGCTTGAACCTATGGTCCGAACACGTGGCCCCACGTGCCTGAGTGATGTAGGCTTGGTAGAGTTCAGGTGCATGTAGTTGAGTAGGATTGAAACCCAGGAGAATGTTGTAAACATCTTGGTCATGCCCTTACTTTGCCTCGTAGCTTCTGCTATAAAATAAAGGCATGGCTGTGGGCATGGTCGCTGTCTCTCAGAGAAGCAACATCCCACTGAGACCCAGTTTTCATTCTCTTGTCTGTCTTTTCTAAGCCTTTCAGCCAACCCCACTCAGGTTCACCCTTGGCTGTGCTGGCATGGCACACTTTATAAAGAGATGCCTCCAGGCTCCCAGGGTGGGTTCCTGCCTCAAACCCTGCCCTTACAGGAAACAGCTCCGGAAACAGCTCGGGGGAGGGCGCAGCCGTTGCCAAGACAACCCCTGCAGGACTGACTTCCTTCTGCTTGGTCGCAGTTCTGGTGGTCATGATGAACACCACCCAGGGTTTTTATATAAGTAGATAAATATAAACTGAAAAGAAGGGAGGCTTTGTTTGCCTGTGCTGTGGGATAATTACCTAGAAGGGCGTTTGAAGGGCTAGGGGTAGAAGTGTAGTTTAAGGTTCTTTAGTTTCAAGAATTAATTTTGTTAGATGAGACTTAAGGAATTTGCCTTTTCTACCTTGCCTGAAGATTGGGGCCAATAGGGGGTGTGTAAGTTCCACAGGATATTTAGAGTTGAGGAGACCTGTTGAGTTATTTGAGATATTAAAGCAGGTCCATTATCTGATTGTAATGAGGTGGGTAGGCCAAATCTGGGAATGATATGCTGAATGAGAGAATTCTAGTGGGTAATGCTTCTACCCAGCCTGAGAAGGTATTTACTAAGTTTAAGAGGTATTTTATATTTTTAATGGGGGACACGTGAGTGAAGTCAATCTGCCAGTCTTGGCCAGGGATTTGGCCCCTAGACTGATGAGTGGGGAAAGGAGGAGGTCTAATATAACTTGTCCTTGGGGAGATACTGAGTAACAAGTAGAACAGGTTTTGGTGATATCTTTCAGTAGGGAGGCTAGGCTAGGACATGTGATGAGGCGTTTTAGGAATTGTAAATGTATCCTATATGTAGGGAGTTGTAAATAGCCCATAAGATATCGCGGTCCTGTCCCTGGGGAAGAATATATTTTCCCTGAAATTTTAACCATGGATCTTCCTGAGTAGCTGCAAGAGCTAATAGAGACTGAAGTTCCTCTGGGGTGTATTTGGGTGTTATACAAGGTATAGCTAAGAGTTGGGGAGATGGAGGCTTCCTCTGAGCCACTGTCTTGGCCATTTGGTCTGCTTTGTTATTTCCCTATATTACAGCATCATGCGGACTTAGGGCCCTGTGCAGTGTATAACTTTTAAGAAGGCTAGAAAAGGGAAGAGAAGTTCTTAAATGCTAAGCAGGAAGACTTGTTGAAGTTTTCAATGATAAGGTCAAGGACTGTGAATGAGCGGCGGAAATAAAGAAAGTCTAGACTTCAATCTAAGGATGTAAGCAACAGGAGAGAGCCTGTATGGTTTGCTTTAGCTTACTAGGAGAGAGGGGTCCCTTCAGACATCAGGGGTGATCAGGTTCTAACTCACTGGACAAACTTTTCTACAACTTTCACAAACCTTTCTACCCACTCACAAATAACCAGCTTTAGCTAAAAATAAACAACCAGCATTTCTTAGAGTGACATTTATGAACACATTTTAAACACATTCTTACTTTAAAACAAATAGAGAGTAGTGGGACCACTCAGTCAAATGGGAGTTATCCCAAGAAATGAGAAACACCAATCAGAAAGGATATATACACCCCTATGTTCAAAGCAGCACAATTTACCATAACTAAGATTTGGAAACAGCCTAAGTGCCCATCAGCAGATCAGTGGATTAAAAAACTGTGGTACATCTACACAATGGAATACTACGCTGCTGTAAAAAGGAAGGAACTCCTACCATTTGCAACAGCATGGATGGAACTGGAGAGCATTATGCTAAGTGGAAGAAGCCAGTCAGAGAAAGAGAAATATCATATGATCTCACTCATTTGTGGAATATAATGAACAACATGAACTGATGAACAAAAACAGATCCAGAGACAGAGAAGTATTGATCAGACCATCAAACCTCAGAGGGAAGGCAGGGGAGGGTGGGGATAAGAGGGAAAGATCAACCAAAGGACTTGTATGCATGCATATAAGCCTAACCAATGGACGCAGACACCAGAGGGGTGAGGGCATGTGTGGGGGGTGGGAGGCAATGGGGGGATAAGGACACATATGTAATACCTTAATCAATAAAGAAAAAAACACAAAAAATAAAATTAATTGAAGCTTTGACTATGTTCAGTCTCAAAAAATATATAGAGAGTATTTATTACAGAAGGTCTCAACAAAGTACAAGAGATCTGTAATAAAAGTTAAGAGCAGGTGAATTTAAAACTTGTCTAACATCTAAAGTAATAGTTTGATTGTCAACAATTGAGATGATGCTCTGGAGAACGGCAGTCTCGCACCTTGTTTTATAGATTACAACCAAAAGAGGAGACATAAGTGGTTACCACAAAATCCATTGGTGATGGATTAGGGAGGTGGGAGAAAGCAAAGTGGGGAAACCTCTTAAATTGAATAAAAAGTAAAATGATAACACATACTTCTTTTATTTATGTGGGTGCAGGATAGCTAACAGTCAACAACTTGGTAATAATGAGGGGATTTGTGGTCTCTGCAGAATGGTGCCTGTGCTTTGAGAGATCCAGAAAAAGGAAAATTACTTTGACATTCCAACAATATTATTGTAGATGCAAAAGGACAATAGGCTCAGTTAAAGTAAAAATTGACCTTTCTCAGGGAAAATATCAGCCTAGGATGAGACTACTCATCATAAACTATTTTTTAATTAAGGAGTTTTAATTTCAGACCATCCTTTGTAGTTACTTTAAGTCTCTGAGTTTGCAAGGCTGCCTTGCAGGCCTTCCCTGAGCTAGTCTGGTTAACCTGTGGCACCTTTTTGTCCACAGGTTTTACACATTTTATTAAATTTAGTTCAAGTTACATGTATCCCGCACTTTTTGAGAGTTTATGTTATACCATTTTGTTTTTTATGGAACACCTACATTAGTACCTGTTTTTGCTTACTGAAAGAAATCCCAAAATGCAAAGAGGATTTTTGGTTTTATGAAAAATGAAGAAAAGTGAAAATAGAGTTCAGCATTTGTTTTGCAGGCAACCCTTACAAAGGCAGTGTGTGTGCACCCAGAGCAGCAAGAGTGGCACCCCCAAGCCCCTTACAGGGAATTACACTCAGCATCTCAGCCTCAGCCCCTCATAACTTTGAACTGTGTCTGTGAGCATCTGTGCTTTATCTTGGTTTATTTTGTATGTCCATTAGCAAGATGTGTCCTAAGGTATTAGAAAAGGCTAAGAAAACTTGTTAGGGTGTTACACAGTGTGAAACATTTAATTATATATGAAAACTAGAGGTCTGATGCATGAAATTTGTAGGGGGGGGGTCCCTCAGCCCAGCCTGCACCCTCTTGCAATCCGGGACACCCTGGTGGATGTCCGAGGACAGCCCTCTTGTAATCCAGGACCCCTGACTCCTAACTGCCTACCTGCTTGCTCCTAACCTCCCGCCTGCTTGCTCCTTACCACCCGCCTGCTCACTCTTTATCACTTGGCTCACCGCTCCTAAGCACTGCGTTTGCCAGCCATGAGCCTGGCTTCTGGCAGAGTGGCCCTCCTGCTGTGGGAGTGCACTGACCACCAGGGGGCAGCTCCTGCATTGAGCATCTTCCCCCTGGTGGTCAGTGCATGTCAGCGATCGGTCATTCTGGTCATTCTGCAGTAACGGTCACTGGGCTTTTATTATACAGATGCTAGAGACGCAATGCACGGAAATTCGTGCAAGAGTAGGCCTTCCTTCCTCTGGCTGCTGGCACTGGATTCCCTCCAGCACCTGGGACCTGGGCTTCCCTCCTCCGGACCACCCGCAGGCACCCGGGACCTGGTCTGGCTTCCCTCTGGCACCAGCTTCGTCATGAGGGACGTCTAGAATGACGTCTGGAAGACATCCGGTCTAATTAGCATATTACCCTTTTATTATTATAAATAATTAAGTATATTTGTTATGATTTGGTAGATTATTTTTTTGTGTCTTGAAATGCTCAATTTTTTCCCCAAAGAAATGAATGGTGCCTAACCAGTGTGGCTCAGTGATTGAACATCAACCTATGAACCAGGAGGTCACAGTTTGATTCTTGGTCAGGGCACCTGCTCGGGTTTTGGGCTCGATCCCCAGTAGAGGGGGTGTTGGAGGCAGGTGATCAATAATTCTCTCTTATCATTGATGTTTCTATCTCTCTCTCCCTCTACCTTCTCTGAAATCAATAAAAATATAGATATATATTTAAAAATAATGGTAATAGCTTCCCTTTATTCCATTTGGGCTTAGGAAAGGTGAAGTAGGAATTATCTACTTTTGGATAATGGGGGAAACTTGTATTTGATTTTATATTATTGTAAATGTAATATTTACCTAAATTTTATTTAAATGCTCACTGATGGTATATAAAGTATAATTGAGCTTTTGACACTGATTTTTGTATACTGATTTTGCTAATTTCTCTTAATTGTAAATTTTTATCTATAGCTTCTTTGGGATTTTCTAAATACACAAATATATCATCTGCAAATACTATAATAAGTTTTATTTATCCTTTTCCAATCCATGTTCATTTCATTTTTTTCTTGCCTTACTGCACTGGCTAGGACAGGGGTAGGCAAACTTTTTGACTCGAGGGCCACAATGAGTTCTTAAACTGGACCAGAGGGCCGGAACAAAAGCATGGATGGAGTGTTTGTGTGAACTAATATAAATTCAAAGTAAACATCATTACATAAAAGGGTACGATCTTTTTTTTTTTTTTAGTTTTATTCATTTCAAATGGGCCGGATCCGGCCCGCGGGCCGTAGTTTGCCCACGGCTGGGCTAGGACTTAGAGTAAAAGAAGTGGTGAGGGGGGCATCTTTGTCTTATTCCTGAACTCAAGGGAACCACTTTCAATAATTCAACATTAAATATGACTCCAGCTACAGGTTTTTGGTTTACCATCCTATACAATAAAAGTCTAATATGCAAATAGACCAAACAGTGGAATGACTGGTTGCTATGATGTGCACTGACCACCAGGGGGCAGACGCTCAAAACAGGAGCTGCCCCCTGATGGTCAGTGCACTCTCACAGGTGGAATGCCGCTCAGCCAGAAGCCCTGAGCTGGGCTCATGGCTGGCAAGACCAGTGGCGCTCCTGCCTCTGTAGCAGCACTAAGGATGTCTGATTGCTGGCTTAGGCCAACTTCCTGCGTGGAGTGGGCCTAAGCCATCAGTCAGACATCACCTGAAGGCTCCCAGAATGCAAGAGCGAGCAGGTCTGGCTAAGGGACCCCCCCTCCCCAAGTGCATGAATTTCATGCACCAGGCCTCTAGTTTATTATATTAAAGATGTTTCCTTCCATTCCTAATTTACTAAAAGTTTAAAATTTTTTCAATGGATGTTGAATTTTACCAAATTATTTTTCTTTGTCTATCATGACAATCATGTTTTTCTTATTATCTTTTTTAAAAATGATTTGTCACAATTAAGGAGTCTTATTTATTTATTTATTTTAAATATATTTTATTGATTTTTTACAGAGAGGAATGGAAAGGGATAGAGAGTTAGAAACATCGATGAGAGAGAAACATCAATCAGCTGCCTCCTGCGCATCTCCTACTGAGGATGTGCCCACAACCAAGGCACATGCCCTTGACCGGAATCGAACCTGGGACCCTTGAGTCTGCAGGCCAACGCTCTACCACCGAGCAAAACCGGTTAGGGCAAGTCTTTTTTATTTTTTATTTTTTTTATCAATTATTATTTTTTTAAAATATGTTTTATTTATTTTTTACATAGAGGGAGAGGGATAGAGAATTAGAAACGTCAATCAGCTGCCTCCTGCACACCCCCCACTGGGGATGTGCCTGCAACCAAGGTACATGCCCTTGTCCGGAATCGAACCTGGGACCCTTGAGTCCGCAGGCCGACTATCTACTGAGCCAAACTGGTTAGGGCTGTTATTATCTCTTAATATATTAAATTACATTGTTTGGTTTTCTAACAAACCAACCATGCATACCTGGAATAAACCCAATTTGGTCCTGGTTTATTATAATCATTACTGGAGGCCCAGTGCACAAAAATTTGTGCACTCGGGGGGGGGGGGGGGGCGTCCCTCAGCCCAGCCTGTGCCTTTTCACAGTCTGGGAACCCTCAGGGGATGTCCACCTGCTGGCTTAGGCCCACTCCCTGGGGGATTGGGCCTAAGCTTGGAGTCAGACATCCCTCTGGCAGCCCAGGAGCCCTTGGGGATGTCTATTTGCCAGCGGGGAGCAGGCCTAAGCTGCAGTCGAACATCTTTAGTGCTGCTGAGGAGGTGGGAGAGGCGCTTGCCACCACCGCTGTGCTGGCAGCCATCAGCCTGGCTTGTGGCTGAGCAGAGCTCCCCCTGTGGGAGCACACTGACCACCAGGGAACAGCTCCTGCATTGAGTGTCTGGCCCCTGGTGGTCAGTGTGTGTCATAGTGACCAGTCATTCCCAGTCTTTCTGCTGTTAGGGTCAATTTGCATATTACCCTTTTATTATATAGGATAGAGGCCTGGTGCACGGGTGGGGGCCTGCTGGTTTGCCCTGAAGGGTGGCCTGGATTAGGGTGGGGGGGTCCCGCTGTGGTGCCTAGCCAGCCTGGGTGAAGGGCTGATGGCTGTTTGCAGGCTGACCACAGCCCCTTCAGGGTAGGGGTCCCCAGTGCGGTGCCTGGCCAACCTGAATGAGGGTCTGAGGGCCGTTTTCAGGCTGGCCATGCCCCCCAGCAACCCAAGCTCCCAGCCTCTCCTTTTTTTCTTTTTCTTTTTTTTTTCCAGTGCCTCCTTGAGCGGAGGCCAGGGCGGGCTGGAAGCAGGTATGTGGGATTTATTTATCTTCTATAATTGAAACTTTGTAGCCTTGAGCAGAGCCCAGGTCCAGCTGGAAGCCTGGGTTGCGCCCCTCCTTGCGTGGAGGCCACAGCCAGCTGGAAGCAAGTATGTGGGATGTATTTATCTTCTATAATGGAAACTTTGTAGCCTTGAGCATAGCCCAGGTCCGGCCAGGGAAGGTGGGAAGCTTGGCTTCCTCCATCGCGGGGGTCACCCAAGCCTCCTGCTCCCACCAGCTCTGTGGCCACCGCCATCTTAGTTGGGTTAATTTGCATACTTGCTCCTGATTGGTTGGTAGGCATGGCTTTGGGTGTAGCGGAGTGGAGGAGTGATAGTTAATTTGCATGTTTCTCTTTTATTAGTGTAGATATATTGCTGCATTCAATTTGCTAATATTTTGTTTAGGATTTTTATATCTATGTCCATAAGATATATTACCCTGTATTTTCCCTTTCTTGTAATGTCCTTGACATATTTTGGTGTCAAGGATTTTCTAGCCTCATAAGACTAATTTAGGATTAAAACCTCTTTTTCTTTCTTTCCTTCTCTCTCTCTCTCTCTCTCTCTCTCTCTCTCTCTCTCTCTCTCTCTCTCTCTCTCTCTCTTCCTTTCCTTTCTTTTAAATAGAGAGGGAGAAACATTGATTGGTTGCCTTTCTTAAGCACCCCAAACTAGGTATGTGCCCCACTTGGACCCATAACCTTTTGGTATATGAAATGACACTCCAACCGAGCCACACCAGCCAAGACAAACCACTTTTTTCTCTCCTCCTTTGGTTCTTCTCCACTTACAAACTTTTGAGGTCAAAGGTATTTAAATAGATTATTTTTCATATTTTCATTATATCCAATTATGTGCTTATAACCCATGCTTGAATGAAGCTTATCTAACACAAGTATTGTTTTCTGTAGGTGCCAGCGAGAGCTCTGGGATGAGATGGGCCATACCTGAATAGGTGTTGGTGAGGGCTCTGGGATGGGGGTAGTCCACACCTGGGCAGGTGCAGGTAAGGGCTCTGGGATAGGGGTGGGCCACACCTGGGTAAGTGCCGGTGAGGGGTATGGGATGTGGTGAGCTACACCTGGGCAGGTGCCAGTGAGTGTGATGGGATGTGGTGGGCCACACCTGAGCAGGTGTTGGTGAGGGCTATGGACTGAAGTTGGCCACACCTGGGCAGGTGCCAGTGAGGGTTCTGAGATGGGGAGGGCCACACCTGGATAGGTTCCAGTAAAGGCTCTGGGATGGGATGGGATGGGCCACACCTGGTCAGGTTCCATTGAGGGCTCTGAGATAGGATGGGCAACACCTGGGTAGGTGTAGGTGAGGGCTATGGGATGTAGTGGGCCATACCTAGGCAGGTGCTGGTAAGGGATCTGGGATAGGGGTGGGCCACACATGGGTAAGAGCCAGTGAGGGGTATGGGATGTGGTGAGCTACACCTGGGCAGGTGCCAGTGAGGGTGATGGGATGTGGTGGGCCACACCTGGGCAGGTGCTGGTGAGGGCTATGGGCTGGAGTTGGCCATACCTGGGCAGGTGCCAGTGACGGCTCTGGGATGGGGTGGGCCACACCTGGGCGGGTGTAGGTGAAGACTATGGAATGTGGTGGGCCACACCTGGGCAGATGTCGGTGAGGGGTATGGGATGTGGTGAGCTACCCCTGGGTAGGTGAGGGTGAGGGCTATGGGATGTGGTGTGTCACACCTGGGCAGGTGCTGATGAGAGTTCTGGGGTGTGATGGGCCACACCTGGGCAGGTCCCAGTGAGGGCTATGGGCTGGAGTTGGCCACACCTGGGTAATTTGATAACTTTGTATGGTGCAGGAATGTTATAAATATCACAGCCTTTTTCCTGTGTCAGTTACTGACTCTTATTCACTGCCTCATATTCATTGTGGAATATGGCACCTCAATTAATCTCCTCTTCTCCATCCCAAGTTTTTTCATTATTTTACATGACTTCAAGTTCCACATTTTTATTCATCCAACAACTGGCCTCTTATTCCCTTGATCATCTTATCTCCAATGACCTTCTTTCATGGTCATACCTTGAACTTAGTGATCACCTATAACTCTTTACGCTTGAAACACTAAACTTTAGTCTACTACTGTCTCTCCAGCCCATTCTCTCTCTTATTCTCACTTCACCAACACTTCAACCTTATCAAGACCTCCTTGATCCTTCCATTTTTCTCCCAGCACAGCTTCCTATTTAGTCTACATCTTCTAATTAATCACTTCAACCTCTCTGAGCAATATTCTCATCAAACCTCATCCCCAAGATATCAGTTCTGAATCCACTCAAGTGTCACTGAATTCAAGGAGTTCACAGTTTGGGGTGTTCTATTAAAGAATGAGTCATGGTCATCATTAGGTGGTTTTATTTACTTGCAACCAGTAAAGGAGACAGGGTATTAACATCCAAAGTGTTGTTTCCCCATAGGAAGGTTCGGCCATTGCTTATATGCACTATTTGGTTAACTACATGTTGATTTCTTCTTTGCAGTTGGCTAAACTTAAGTTAGGTTCTGGTCAAACTCATCTGATTACAACTGCATCTGCAAAATAGTACATTTTAACATTTGGCAAGAATAGCATTTAATAAGAACTGCCAAGACTCCTGTCCTCTCTAACAATTCCACCTGAGATTTTTCAGTCCTCATTCTTGAGGGAATGAGGATGAGGGGCATACTTCTGTAACTGCTTCCTGCTGAACATGGACAGCATACATCTTTGAGTTAGAGGAGTGAAATTATCTGGCTGTCTGACTTAACATCTTGGGATCCCCTGGTTCAGAAGTGGGGAATGTCCAGCCCTTGGATAAGGCCCGTGAAATCATTTGGACTGGCCCTGCCAAGGCATTAAGGGTAAGTTAATGTTTGACCAAATATAGCAGGATAATTTTTATTTGATAATTTTGTATGGCCCAGGAATGTTATAAATATCCAAATGGCCTTTGGCAGAAAAAGGTTACCCACCCCTGACCTAGATTCTGAGATTCCTGAAAACAGAAGTGATATAGCATCTTGAGGTCAGACAGAGGTTCACAGCCAAGGCATTAGGGGCAAGTTAATGTTTGACCAAATATAGCAGGATAATTTTTATTTGATAATTTTGTATGGCCCAGGAATGTTACAAATATCCAAATGGCCTTTGGCAAAAAAAGGTTACCCACCCCTGACCTAGATTCTGAGATTCCTGAAAACAGAAGTGATATAGCATCTTGAGGTCAGACAGAGGTTCACAGTACTGTAAATTTGGTTCCTTGGTCTCACTGGATGATACAGCTGGCTTCACTTAAGAGTTTTGTATCCAGGAAGCTATATCTTGTAGTTTAAAAGAAGAATGAGTTTGCTAATAACACCAAATGAGGACCTATACATATTGGATTCAGTTGATCTTGCAGGGATCCTGATTTCCAGGTTTTTAAATATACCCAGTTTCCTAGATTAATGAATGTAGCTTAGTGTGGGCAAAATCAGATTAGCATATTTATTTAAGTTTTCAGTTACCTTTCCTCATTGGATGCCAAAAATCACATGTAAGATTATAGCTGTGAGAGATCCTAGGAATGGGAAAAACCAAGTTATATTGGGGAGGGCCAATTTTACTGAGTTCCTCTTGCCAACCCCAAAATTGCCCCCATGATTTAAACTACTTCAGCAACATAAGTCCTATTCCTCTTTTCCCCTTCTTTAGAATTGAGATCTAGGCTTTGATTGGGGTGTTTCAGCAAAGATAGAAATAGTATTCTATATTGAGTTTGCTTAGGCCAAATCCAAAGGTTATTTTGCCCTCTTTTTAACATTATGTGTAAAGCAGTTCCTCTGGTATGGCAGCACCAGTTCCATTTTAAAGTGGCTCCAGTTATATTACTGCTTATATTTTCCCTCCGTTGATCAAGATCTTTCCTTGAAATAATTGTTCCGTTCTCAGAAAGCAGTACCAGTTATTCACTTAACCAAAGTGACAACCAAAGATTTTGCAGACAAACACAGAAGTCAAATAGTTGTTAAAGCTTAAACTTTAATTTTAGTAACAACCCCAAATCAAATTTATGAATCATTTTGTAACTTCTAGAAATACAGTTTGATTGGCAAATATATTTTATAATTTTAGAAGCATGTATTTCCTTAATATAGCATAACACATTTTTATTAGCAGACCCAAACATCTTTAGTTTTTCTGAATTAAAAAGCCAAAGTAGCCCTAACCGGTTTGGCTCAGTGGATAGAGCGCGCCGGCCTGTGGACTAAAGGATCCCAGGTTCGATTCCGGTCAAGGGCACATACCTTGGTTTCGGGCACATCCCCAGTGGGGAGTGTGCAGGAGGCAGCTGATCGATGTTTATCTCTCATCGATGTTTCTAATTCTCTATCCCTCTCCCTTCCTCTCTGTAAAAAACCAATAATATATATATATATATATATATATATATATATATATATATATATATATTAACTGAGTTAAAACCTGAAAACTTAAATCAGTTTTTGCATTAACTAATTTCCTAGACCATGTGATCCTGAAAAAACATTTGTTATATTTCTTTTTGTTTTGTTTTGTTAATCCTCGCCTGAGGATATTTTTCCATTGATTTTTAGAGAGTGGAAGGGAGGGGGAGAGACACAGAAAGAGGAACATCAATGTGAAAAAGACACATTGATTGGCTACATCCTGCATAAGCCCTGACCAGAGCCAGGGATTGAGCCTGAAACTGAGGTATGTGCCCTTGACCGGAATTGAACCTGGGACCCTTCAGTCCACGGGCCCACGCTCTATCGACCGAGCCAAACTCGCTAGGGCTATATTTCTTAATTTATGTAAGTGCTTAATTTCTTTAAGTCAAATAAACACAGCTCTTTTTATTAAAAAAAACACAATTTTAATAATTTCCTCTGGGGGTAGACAAACACACACAGACAGACAAAACCAGAGACCTGAAGTTTTCATTTAAAATTTCCTTTAGCCAAGAGACAGGTATGGAAAAACCAGTTGGAATAAGTCAAGTCTATTTGCTAATCAAATCTAGTACCCAGCTCTAAATTGAGGCAAAACAAGTTTCAAGTGTTGTCACTGGTAAAGGGGTTCTTGCCCTACTTCACTTCAAGACATGCATCAAGAAAGGAAGCAAAACAGTTTCAAAGAAGAGGTTTACTGAAAACAAGGTAGAGGGAACAGAGAAAGGGAGGAAGCTTGATGCATCAAGGAAGCACACACTAATGAAGAATATGGCTCTCTGAACTGCTGCTGGTGTCTGGCTTATACAGGGCTGGGTTCTTCATGCAAGTGCAGAGATTTCTTGGCTTTCCAGGTTCCTGCCATGGGCTGGTATCTACCGTGCAAGTGCAGAGTCTAGCTCTTTGCTTTCCAGGTTCCTGTGCTGGGCTGCTACCAACCAGCAGAAATGCAGAGTGGAGCTCTTTGGGGAGTGTCTGAAGAGAAGCTTTAAACATATCTAGGAGAGGCTTAAAAAAAATAACTGAAGCCCTGGCTGGTTTTGCTCAGTGGATAGAGCGTCAGCCTGTGGACTGAAGGGTCCCAGGTTAGATTCCAGTTGAGGGCACATGCCCCGGTTGTGGGCTCGATCCTCAGTAGGGGGCGTGCAAGGGGCAGCCCATCAATGATTCCCTCTCATCATTGATGTTTTTTTCTCTCTACCTCTCCCTTCCTCTCTGAAATCAATAAAAATATATTTAAAAAATAATTGAAGAACATTCCCATCCATTTAAGAGAGGGACAACCAGTCTCATTCCTCCATGGGAGATTTGATCCTTCTTAATATTAAAGGATAAGGGCCAAAAGTCTCTTCTAAAATTACTTCCTGCTGAGGAGTGCAGGTAGTCCTAAATCAGTTCAAGGTGCTGGCCTTTTAAGAGGAGCAGGTGGGTCTCTAGCAGCCTGTATGTCACTGAGCCCCAATCCACACTGGTTTTTACAGTCTGTAGTTCATATTGCCCATAGGGAATTCTTTCCCCAGCTTTGCGACCTTGGTCTGGGGTTTGGTGTGGGGCTGGGATCCCTAGCTCCTCCGGGCAGCCTCTGCAGAGGCGATCTCCCTCCCAATTAAAAAAGCAGCACATCTGGGTGCCAGACCAGCCCATTCCGTGCCTCTGCACCTCCTACCAGTCTCAGTGTGCTTTCTTCTTTACCTCTCTAGTTGTAGTACTTTCATTCAGCCAGATTTCTTGCGGTTCTGGATGGTAGTTGTTGTGTATTTTAGTTGTAATTTTGATGTGGTTGTGGGAGGCAGCAAGTACAGGCTATGCCGCCATCTTGGTTCTCTCTTAATTAGAAATCTTAACTCTTAGGAACCTTAATTTCTAGTGACAACTAAAAGGTAAGCAGTTAGTATTCTTTAGCTTGATACCTTCCAAACACATTGAATAATTTCTAAAAATATATTTCCACATAACACAATTTTTAATGTGGTGGTACAAGACATGTTTACTAATGGACTCAAATATCTCTAGATTCTAATACACAGAAAGTAGGTAAACCAATGTCCAGTAATTAATATTTCATTATTTTATCTTATTTGGAAATGGTCTAGATCAGGGGTGGAAAACTTTTTGACTCAAGGGCCACAATGGGTTCTTAAACTGGACCGGAGGGCCGGAACAAAAGCATGGATGGAGTGTTTGTGTGAACTAATATAAATTCAAAGGAAACATCATTACATAAAATGGTACGGTCTTGAGAGCAGATAAGGGTGTGCAGCTGAAACGGGTAACATACAGCCCGAATAGGCAGAGGATTTTCAGCTGAGAGACTGTCTGAAGCTGGGAAAGACCGAGAACCCCCAGAAAAAAAAGGACGGTTGGAGACTGCGGCTGAAACCTCTCTCGGTGCGCCAGCTCAGCAGCGGAGACTGCGCCATCTTGGGTAGCTGTTGCCAGCGTCCAGAGATCAGCTTCTAATCTGGAAACAGGGGATCTCAAGCAGCGTGACTGTGTGAACTCAGACGAGCACTGCTTCTTCTCACGGAAAGGACTGTGGTTTACGGCACGGAGGGACAGTGTATCACAGGGAAATTCAACACTCTCCTGAATGCCTGGCAGGACTAAGGCGTGCCAAAAAGAAGAGTAGAAGATCTGAAGCACCTTCACTACTGCATATTTTTATATTTTTTTTAATTCTTTTTTCACCATTTCATTAAGAACCTATTTTATTATTTTTTTATTTTTTTTCATCACTTGCTTTTACCTTTTTAATTACCACATTTTTTTAACCAGTATTATTGCTATCATTTTACCATTTTTTCAAGTGTCATTTTATTTTTATTTATTTTTATTTTTCTTTATTTTATTTTGGGATTAGTGTTCTACACTCTATTTTCATCGTTCCTTTAGCATCATTTCTCTCTATCTCACATTTACCCTTAAGCCAAAACTCTCTTCCTCCCTTTTCCCCTTTTGCTGTCCTGTTTCTCTTACCCTATTCCTGCTTTAGATTTTCCCTATTCCTTCTTTTTACCCACTGTCTAAATTTCACCCTACTTATATATCTAATTTCCAATCCCTTGCTCTAAATCCATATACACCTCTCTCTTATCTTTCTTCACTATCCAATTTTTTTTCTCTCTCTCTCTGTCGTTTTGCTAGTGTTTGCTTGATTTTGAGTATATTAGGTTTTTTTATGCTTGTTTGGGAGATTGTTTTGTTTTTCATTTTCATTTTTCTGTTTTGCTTATTTTTTCTTTCTCTGGTTATTTTTGTGCTTCTGTTTTCCCTTGCCTTGCTTGATATTAGTGGTTGTCTGTAGTTTGCATTAATCTCCAGGGATATGCTGCTGGAATTCATTGAGATTAGTTGCGGTTCTCTTAGAGTTTTCTCCCCATACAAATAGCCTCTTCTCCACCTCTATTTCATTCTCTCTCTTACTTTTTTTTTGTCTGTTTGTTTTTTTCTTCTCTCCTTTTCCCCAATCTCACTTCGGCAATCCTTTTTGTTTTTTATTTTTCTCTTTAATCTTTTTCTCTTTTTTCTTCTTTATCCCCTAATTCTCTTCACTCGGGTGGTCACCTTTATTTGGGGTTATTAATATCGTGAATACATTTTGTTCAGTGCCTTGTACATTGTGCCTTGTTGTGTTGTATTTTGTGCCTTTAAATCAACGCAGCAGAGAGAGAACTACATAACCAAACACCTGGAGAAGAGAGATCATGGCGAAACAAAGAACCAACCCAAATATGAAAGAAAAACAGGCATCATCAGAAAAGGAAGTAAACAAAATGGAGGCAATGGAGGCAAGCAACCTGTCATAGAAAGAATTCAGAGAAATGGCCATAAGGTGGATGAAAAAAATGGAAGACAAATTCAACAATATATGTAGGAACCAAGAGGAAATGAAGAAGAACCAAGAGGAAATGAAAAGAAACCAAGAAGAAATGAAAAATGACATCACTGCTATAAAGAACTCAATAGAAAGCATCAACAGTAGACTAGAAGAAGCAGAGGACCGCATCAGCGAGCTAGAAGACAAGGTAGGAAAAAATACCCAAACAGAACAGCTTCTAGAAAAAAAAATTAAAAAGCAGGAGGAGAGCCTAAGAGAACTCTGGGACAACACTAAACGAAACAAGATCCGAATAATAGGGGTACCAGAAGGAGAGGAAACTAAGCAAGGAATAGAAAACCTGTTTGAAAGAATAATAACAGGAAATTTCCCAGATATAGGGAAGAAAAAACTCACACAAATCCAAGAAGCTCACAGAGTCCCAAACAAAATGAACCCGAAAAGACCGACACCAAGGCACATAATAATTGAATTGGCAAACACCAACGACAAAGCAAGAATCTTAAAAGCAGCCAGAGAGAGACAGAAAGTTACCTACAAAGGATCCCCCATCAGACTAGCGACCGATTTCTAAACAGAAACACATCAGGCAAGAAGGGAATGGAGTGAAATATACAAATTCATGCAAAGGAAGGGTCTGAATCCAAGAATACTGTACCCAGCGAGGCTATCAATCAAAATTGAGGGTCAAATCAGGAGCTTCACAGACAAAAACGGTCTACGGGAGTTTATTACAACCAAGCCAGCAATGCAAGAAATGCTAAAGGGTCTGCTGTAAATAGAAAAAATAGGAATCAAAGAAGGAACGCAGCGGTAAAGAACAAAAATGGCGACTAACAAGTTTCTATCAATAATAACTTTAAATGTAAATGGATCAAATTCCCCAGTCAAAAGGCATAGGGTAAATGAGTGGATAAGAAAACATGACCCATATATCTGCTGTCTACAGGAAACCCACCTCAGAAAAAGAGACGCACACAGACTGATGGTGAAGGGATGGAAAAAGGTTTTTCAGGCCAATGGAAGTGAAAAAAAAGCAGGGGTAGCAATACTTATATCTGACAAATTAGATCTCAAAGTGAAGGACATAAAAAGAGATAAAGAAGGCCACTTCATAATACTAAAGGGAGCACTCCAACAAGAAGAAATAACTCTGGTAAATATATATGCACCCAATATAGGAGCACCCAAATACGTAAGAAATCTTCTGGAGAAGATCAAGGGAGAGATTGACAGCAATACAATCATAGTAGGGGATCTTAACACCCCATTATCTCCACTGGACAAATCCTCTAAACAGAAACTCAGCAAAGAAACATCAATCCTAAATGACTCACTAGATCAGATGGAATTAATTGACATCTTCAGAACATTTCACCCCAAAGCCACAGAATATACATTCTCCTCAAGTGCACATTTGTCATCTTCAAAGATAGACCATATATGGGGTCACAGACAAAGTCTCTTCAAATTCAAGAAAATTGAAATCATATCAAGCATCTTCTCAGACCACAAAGGCATAAAACTGGAAATCAACTACAACAAAAACAATCCAGAAAAATCAAACACATGGAGACTAAATAGCATGCTATTAAACAACAACTGGGTTACCAGTGAGATAAAAGAAGAAATAAAAAGCATCATGGCAACAAATGACAATGAAAACACAACAATCCAAAACCTATGGGACACAGCAAAAGCAGTCTTGAGAGGGAAGTTCATAGCTCTACAAGCCTACTGCAAGAAACAAGAAACAATGAGAATAAATGACCGAACTCTACAACTCGAAGAGTTAGAAAGAGAGCAACAAAAAAAGCCCACTGTAAGCAGAAGGAAGGAAATAACAAAGATTAGAGCGGAGATAAATGACATAGAGACCAAAAAAAAAAAAAAAAAAAAAAAAAACCAATACAAAAGATCAACAAAACCAAGAGCTGGTTATTTGAAAGGATAAACAAGATTGATACACCTCTACCCAGGCTCACCAAGAAACAAAGAGAGAGGACCCAAATAAACAAAATCAGAAATGAAAGAGGAGAAATAACAACAGACCCCATAGAAATATAAAGGATTGTTAGAAAATACTATGAAAAACTCTACTCCAACACACTAGACAACCTGGAGGAAATGGACATATTCCTAGAAAAATACAACCTTCCAAAACTTAACCAGGAAGAATCTAAAAATCTCAAGAGGCCAATAACTATGGAGGAAATCAAAGCAGTAATCAAAAAGCTTCCAGCAAACAAAAGCCCGGGGCCAGATGGCTTCACAGGGGAGTTTTACCAAACATTCAAGGAAGAAATAAAACCTATCCTCCTCAGACTATGTCAAAAGATCCAAGAGGAAAGAACACTTCCCAGCTCATTCTATGAAGCCAACATCACCCTAATCCCAAAACCAGATAAAGACAATACAATGAAAGAGAATTATAGGCCAATATCCCTCATGAACATAGATGCCAAAATCCTCAACAAAATCCTAGCAAATCGGATCCAGCAGTACATCAAAAAGATCATACACCATGACCAAGTAGGATTTATCCCAGGGATGCAAGGATGGTACAATATCCGCAAATCAATAAATGCGATACATCACATAAACAAATTGAGAGAAAAAAACCACATAGCCATATCAATTGATGCGGAGAAAGCATTTGACAAAATCCAACACCCTTTCTTGATAAAAACTCTCAGCAAGATAGGAATTGAGGGATCATACCTCAACATAATAAAAGCCATATATGACAAACCCACAGCCAACATCATACTCAATGGGCAAAAACTAAAACCATTCCCCCCTAAAAACAGGAACAAGACAGGGATGCCCCCTCTCACCACTCCTGTTCAACATAGTACTGGAAGTACTAGCCGTTGCGATCAGACAAGAAGAAGAAATAAAAGGCATCCAGATTGGAAAAGAAGAAGTAAAACTGTCCTTATTTGCAGATGACATGATACTGTACATACAGAACCCTAAAGACTCCATCAAAAAATTATTAGACTTAATAAATGAATTCGGCAATGCAGCAGGATACAAAATTAATGCTAAGAAATCCATGGCATTTCTTTACACCAACAGTGAACTTACAGAAAGTGAAACTACAGAAGCAATCCCATTTACCATTGCACCAAAAAAATTAAAATACCTAGGAATAAACTTAACTAAGGAGGTAAAAGACTTGTATGCCAAAAACTACAGGACACTGAAAAAAGAGATAGAGGAAGATTTAGACAGATGGAAGAATATACCGTGTTCATGGATTGGTAGAATCAACATCATCAAAATGTCCATACTACCCAAAGCAATTTATAGATTCAATGCAATCCCCATTAAATTACCAACGGCATATTTCACAAATCTAGAACGAACGTTCCAAAAATTCATCTGGAATAAAAAAAGACCCCGAATAGCTGCAGCAATCCTGAGAAAGAACAAAGTAGGGGGGATCTCAATACCAGATATCAAACTGTATTACAAAGCCACTGTTCTTAAAACAGCTTGGTACTGGCACAAGAACAGACATATAGATCAATGGAATAGAATAGAGACCCCAGAAATCGACCCTAACCACTATGCCCAATTAATATTCGACAAAGGAGGTAAGAGCATACAATGGAGTCAAGACAGTCTCTTCAATAAATGGTGTTGGGAAAATTGGACAGATACATGCAAAAAGATGAAACTAGACCACCAACTCACACCATACACAAAAATAAACTCAAAATGGATAAAAGACTTAAACGTAAGACGGGAAACCATAAAAATACTAGAGGAATCCACAGGCAGCGAAATCGCAAACATATGCCGAAGGAATTTCTTCTCTGATAATGCTCCTAGGGCAATGGAAGCCAAAGAGAAAATAAACAAATGGGACTACATCAAAATAAAAAGCTTTTGCACAGCAAAGGAAACCATCAACAAAACAACAAGAAGACTCACTACATGGGAGAACATATTTGCCAATGATACCACCGATAAGGGTTTAATTTCCAACATTTACAGGGATCTCATGAAACTTAACAAAAGGAAGATAAACAATCCAATAAAAAAATGGGCAACGGACCTAGATAGACACTTTTTGAAAGAGGACGTACAGAAGGCCGAAAGACATATGAAAACATGCTCAAAGTCACTAATTATACGAGAGATGCAAATCAAAACGACAACGCGTTATCATCTCACACCTGTCAGGATGGCTATCATCAACAAATCAACAAACAACAAGTGTTGGAGAGGATGTGGAGAAAAAGGAACTCTTCTGCACTGCTGGTGGGAATGCAGACTGGTGCAGCCACTGGGGAGAACAGTATGGAGCTACCTCAAAAAACTAAAAATGGAACTCCCATTTGATCCAGTGATCCCACTACTAGGAATATATCCCAAGAAACCAGAAACGCCAATCAGAAAGGATATATGCACCCCTATGTTCATAGCAGCACAATTCACCATAGCTAAGATTTGGAAACAGCCTAAGTGCCCATCAGCAGATGAATGGATTAGAAAACTGTGGTACATATACACAATGGAATACTATGCTGCGGTAAAAAAAAAAAAAGGAACTCTTGCCTTTTGCAACAGCATGGATGGAACTGGAGAGCATTATGCTAAGTGAAATAAGCCAGTCAGAGAAAGATAAATACCACATGATCTCACTCATTTGTGGAATATAGAGAACTACATAGTCTGATGAACAGGGACAGATCCAAAGACAAACAGCGATCAGACTATCAATCCCCAGAGGGAAAGTAGGGGAGGGCGGGGGTAAGGGGAAGAGATCAACCGAAGGACTTGTATACATGTATATAAGCCAAACCAAAGGACATGGACAACAGGGGGATGGGAGCATGAGTGTGCGGGGGGGGGGGGGGTGGGGGGGAGGTTGGGGGTTAATGGGGGGTATGAGGACACATTTGTAATACCTTAACTAATAATAATAATAATAATAATAATAATAATAATAATAATAAAGGGTTTTGTTTTTTTTTTTTTTTAGTTTTATTCATTTCAAATGGGCCGGATCCGACCCGCGGGCCATAGTTTGCCCACAGCTGGTCTAGATACTCGATGAATATCCATTATTTCATTTAGCTAGCAAATCTTTATTTTTAAAATTTATTTTCTAAAATATATTTTTATTGATTTTAGAGGAGGGAGAGGGAGAGAGAAATAGAAACATTAATGATGAGAGAATCATTGATTGGCTGGCTACCTCCCATATGACCCCCATTGGGGATTGAGCCCACAACCCCGGCATGTGCCCTTGACCAGAACAGAGCCCGGGAACCTTCAGTCCACAGACCAACGCTCTATCCACTGAGCAATACTGGCTATGGCTAGATAACAAATCTTTAAAGTTTCAAGTTACCAAAGAAATTTATAAAACCTCTTAAATACAATTATTGCTGGAGTTAACCTAAAAGAAACTTTTCATCCCACTTACATTTACTTAATTCACTTGCTCCTAACAAGTTTAGATTACTTATGAAAATTTTAGCATGCCAAGTTATTTTTCTTGCTGACAAATTTTGTAACAAAGATAGCATGAACTCATTTAACAATTAAACTCAGGTAGAATAAAAGTATTATTTAATGCTGATTATTTTAAAGATATGTCTATTTAATTAAACCAAACTCAACCAGCTCAAATCATGTGATTCTGAAAAGCATTTGGGTTCGCCTACCTACTAATTTAAGATTTTGTTCAGATGACCAAAGTTTTATATGCTGCAAGAAGTTTTAAACGCCATGTAAAATATATAATCAATCATAGAATGCATTCCATTTGTTGTCCATGCAGGGGAGCTTTTGGGGTGCTGCAAGGATAAGAATGATAAGAATTTTCTGAGGGTCCAATGAGAGGATGGGGCTTTGTGGAAAGCTTTATTGATGACATAAAATTAAGGGGTTCCCTTCAAGATCCCATCCATGTCCATCTTGCCATGGAAAAAGTCCAATCTTGTTTTCAGCAGGCCCAGAATTAAGGCCACTGCCCACAGTTTCTACTCTATATTAAAGTACAGTATAGTACAGCATGCAGATAACTTAGCTTCTGTTCCCAGCTGCAGTCCATTGCATGTGGGTTACACATGGCCATGGGCCATGTAGCTGTTTAAGGCCACATGGCTATGGAGATAGAACAGGTGAACACACGGGTGAGTGTGGGTCACGGAGCAAGAGAGAACCAAAGAGAACAAGCGAGCAAGAGGGAGAACAAGAGAGAGGGAACTCTTTGTCTGGGATTTTCTTTCCAATATTTTGCATGCTTCGATGAAGTGAACCCCCTAGCCCAGTGGTCGGCAAACTGCGGCTCTCGAGCCACATGCGGCTCTTTGGCCCCTTGAGTGTGGCTCTTCCACAAAATACCACGTGCGGGCGCGCATGTACAGTGCAATTGAAACTTCGTGGCCCATGCGCAGAAGTTGGTATTTTGTGGAAGAGCCACATTCAAGGGGCCAAAGAGCCGCATGTAGCTCGCGAGCCACAGTTTGCCGACCACTGCCCTAGCCAATCCATTGTTCCTTAGGCGACTGACAGGCACCTGGGACACCCTGACTTTACTGCACATGTCCTCATCTCCCCCTGCTCCCCAGACAAACCAATACTAGAGGGGGGTTGGGAGGGGTATTAATCCCCTTGGAGGAACAATGCTGTGATTCCCTGGGGTGTGAAGCTATGGCTTCCCCGTGAAACAAACAGGCTTATGGTACCCAGGTAACCATGCTTACAATGTCTGACTTCCCCTTTGCTCTCTTCCTGTTATTAATATTAATAAACCAGCTAATTATGACAACACATTGTCTCCATGAGACCTGACAAACACACACAACAGAAAATGTAAAGTGGGTGTGCACATAAAGTTGAAAAGCTAAGAAGGCAAGAAGAGTGGCTTCAGAAAGCCTGAATTTAAGGTGGCAGATTTTCCTAGAGGAGGATGGCACTGGGACAGAGCCTGAGCACAATAGAGCTGCTGCCAGGAGACAAAGAAGATGGGGAAGCGGAAGAAGCCTCAGATGCCATTTTACCCGTGCTTGATACTCAAATGGGGGCAAACTTGCGAAAAGGAGAGGGCTTCTTCCCCTTCAGGGTAGCTGCAGCAAACAAGTCATGGTAAGGAGACAGAAGGAAGCTAGGTAGATAGGGGTGGGGCCATGGGAAAGGAAGTTGAACCCAGAACCCAACTAGGTGAAGTTACTAAGGCACCCCAACTGGATGGGGAAGGAAGGGCACTCACGAGAGAGGGATGAACTTTAAAATGTATGGATATTGCTAAGACAGGCAGCATGCAGATAACCAATCACAAGGCAGTAAGGCATATAAACCAATCCAAAGGGTATTGCTAAGGCAGAATTCTTTGAAAAGACCAATTAGGAGTGAGCAAGACTACATACCCCCTAAATAAAAGGCGTACACTTCCTCTCGCTCTCTCTCTTCTCCCTGACATTCAAGGGGTTCCTGACATTCATTTCTGTGATGTGGGAGTACATCCCTGCGTCCATATGGTTTATGGCCATGTGGGCCTCCACACATAGACTATTAGACTTTAATTAGCTTGGATACTAAACCACTCCCGACTGTAACATGGAAAGGAAGATCCAGACATTGGCCTGCTCTTGGAACCCCAGTTACACCTTTTCTAGGACTAGCTTCTCCCAATAAACTTTGCTCCCATTCATTGTTTTTGTCCACAGCTTCAGTTTTCAATTTTTGCAAGACAAGAACTCATACGCAAACAACATCCACATTTTTTGGTATCAATAGGGCAAGCTCTGACTGGGAACTGAACTTTGGCTGCTATAGTTAAATCATTTAAAACAAATATTATCACCAAACAACATATCTCACTCATAATCAAACATAGAACACTTTCAGATTTAATTTGCCAGCTCTAGGCCAAATTGAAAACCAGTTTAAAGTTAACAAAATTCCATGGCCAGGTTGAGATGAAGACTCAACAAATAACAGATACAGTTCCAGTAATCAATTGCCTAATTTTCTCATTGTAAAATGAAAGCACTGCTGGTCAGTTATGCCTGGCCAGAGTTGAACACTGCAGATTCATCCCTGGAATAATCAGTCCAAACAGAACCTGGAGAGACAACCACTGGCCAGAGGTCACTGAACCATAGGTGGAAAGCTCACTCATAGCTAAACTACAGAAATTGTATCGCCATGTAAAATGTAAAGGGGGTGAATCGCCGCAGGGATGTAGGACTGGGAACAAAAACAGAAATGACCTGTGAGACAAAGGGGAGTTCCCTGTCCAAGGTCAGAAACTGGGAAGCTAGAAGAAATGGAAAGAATCAAGTGACTCCCAGACAGACAAGACAGCTTGAGGCAACAAGATGATCTGTAGCGCCAATGGGATAAGAAGATTTGAAAATCTGGCCCACTAAAAGGGGCTGGCTGGAAGGCTAATCGGAAATAGAAGAGCACTCCAACTAAGGGCAGAGTGTCAGGTGAAGGCTGCAGGGACAGAACAGAAGTGGGATGTTAGGGAGGCACCCCTAATTGCCCACAAGGTGCGCCACTGAGAGAAACCAGTCGGGTGAGGTCAGAGGAAAAGGGAATGGGATGACTAAGTCCATCCATTTCAGAGAGGCTCAGCCTGTCTCAGTGTAACCAAACTTACTAAGAGAATCTCTCAAAGCCTTTCCCCTAAGACAGTGGTCGGCAAACTGCGGCTCGCGAACCACATGTGGCTCTTTGGCCCCTTGAGTGTGGCTCTTCCACAAAATACCGACTTCTGCGCATGGGCCATGAAGTTTCAATCGCACTGTACATGCAGAGATTGTCACCTGAGGATGTCTTGGGTTGCCCTATAGGTGTTCCTCAACCCGCCAGCATTAAACCTAGGTCAGGCCCTGAATCTAGCTTCCCAAAGACACTTCCTGCCTGATCAACCTAATTAAAGTGACTACAGAGCCTGACTCATCTCCTTTCTGAAGTGCTCAATAAAACACGTTCGGGTGGCCATCACACTTCTGTCAAGTGGACCAATCAGCCAATCCAGTGGTCAATACCAACCTGGAGTTTCCTATAGAACAGATCCTCCCTCTAGTGGAGAAGCAGACAAACAAGCCCACAAGGAAGTTGCTGCCACTGACAGTTTCACCAAGGGTCCATGCCAGGCAGAAAGTCCCTTTTAGGAGAGTCCCATATGAGTTTGCCAGATTAGTTACCAAAATCAAGGGAGCCACTGCTTGGAGCCTTCTATTCAAGAATGAGAAGTGGTTATTGTTACATAGTTTTATTTACTTGAACTAGTTTGGGAATTCACATCCAGAGCTCTGTCTCCCTTAAGGGAGGTTTTAGCAATTGAATTTGAGTTTCCCATAGTTGACACATTTACATCTGAGACAAACAAGGCAAATATAGCAAGCTGCATCTGGTTGCTATATTTTAACATTTAGCAATAACAGAATTTAATAAGAACTGCCCAAACTCTTGTCTTATCTAACACAAAGATTGTCTTCTCTATCTTATGCCATGGCTTCTAAGCCTTAATAAAGAACATACCATAGGTATGATAATTAGTGCCATCCAATTTCTGTGGTTTTCAACCTATAATACTGCCTGGAAATCCTCTTACAAAACTCAATTCCTGCTTTCATTTCTCACGTCTCTTCCAAATATTCATCACTATTCTCAAACGTGATACCTATTCCAGCTCCCAACATTCTCAGTAGACAGGATCAGTTCCTAGTTAACGGAGGAAAAATAGAACTATGGTTGTGAATTTCTGTTGCTTTCTGGTCTGGGTTAAGTGAATAAGACAGGTTAAGTGCCTCAGCCAATTCTTGGGAGATCCATTAGTGTCCAACTAACCTTCATATATTCCCATAAGCCCCGTACATGGGAAAGCCTGACATTTTTAAAGATCCAGGGAGGGATGAAACTTTAGAGGTTGAAGTATCCCAGTACCATTGTGTCCATGATCAGACCCTCCACTGAAGTTCTAGATCTCATCCCTTTCCTTCTCAGAGACTTCACACATCAGCCATCTCCCTCTCTCCTTTCCTTCTTTTTTAATAAATTTTTATTGATTTCAGAAAGGGAGAGGGAGAGAGAGATAAAAACATCAATGATGACAGAAAATCATTGGTCGGCTGCCTCCTGCATGCCCCCAACTGGGGATTGAGCCCACAACCCAGGCATGTGCCCTAACTGGGAATCGAACCCTGACCTCCTGATTCATAGGTTCACTCAACCACTGAGCCATGCCAGCTGGGCAAGCCATCTCCTCTTTCTTCTGCATCTTCAACCTTCTTTCTCATAGCTCTTCCTCATTAGCATATAAACATTCTCAAGTCTCTACCATCTTTAAAGAAACCCTCCTTCAATCTTTTTTATTTATTTATTTATTTTTTATTTTTTTTAATATATTTTTTATTGATTAAGATATTACATATGTGTCCTTGTCCCCACGTTACCCTCTACCCCCCACCCCCCCCACCCCCGCTCATGCCCTCACCCCCCCGTTGTCCATGTCCATTGGTTAGGCCTATATGCTTGCATATAAGTCCTTTGGTTGATCTTTCCCCCTTACCCCCACCCTCCCCTACCTTCCCTCCAAGTCCCGACAGTCCAATCAATGCCTCTCCGTCTCTGGATCAGTCCTTGTTCATCAGCTTATGTTGTTCATTATATTCCACAAATGAGTGAGATCCTGTGGTATTTATCCGCTCTCAAGTTCCATCCATGCTGTGGCAAATGGTAAGAGTTCCTTTTTCTTCTTCCTCTTCTTAAAGAATACCTTTCAGCATTTCATATAATGCTGGTTTGGTGGTGATGAACTCCTTTAGCTTTTTCTTATCCGTGAAGCTCTTTATCTGACCTTCTATTCTGAATGATAGCCTTGCTGGATAAAGTAATCTTGGTTGCAGGTTCTTGCTATTCATCACTTTGAATATTTCTTGCCAGTCTCTTCTGGCCTGCATGGTTTCTGTTGAGAAATCAGCTGACAGTCGTATGGGTACTCCCTTGTAGGTAACTGACTGTCTTTCTCTTGCTGCTTTTAAGATTCTCTCTTTATCTTTTGCTCTTGGCATTTTAATTATGATGTGTCTTGGTGTGGTCCTCCTTGGATTCCTTTTGTTTGGGGTTCTCTGCGCTTCCTGGACTTGTAAGTCCATTTCTTTCACCAGGTAGGGGAAGTTTTCTGTCATTATTTCTTCAAAAAGGTTTTCAATATCTTGCCCTCTCTCTCCTTCTGGTACCCCTATAATTCTGATGTTGGTACGCTTGAAGTTGTCCCAGAGGTTCCTTACACTATCTTCATATTTTTGGAATCTCTTTTCTTTTTTCTTTTTCGGTTGGGTATTTTTTGTTTCTTTGTATTTCAAATCTTTGACTTGATTCTTGGGATCCTCTTTTCTGCTGCTGGATCTCTGTAAATTATTCTTTATTTCAGTCAGTGTATGCTTAATTTCTAGTTGGTCCTTTTTCATGTCCTCCATGGTCTCCCTATACTTATTGAGGGATTCATTAAATTTATCGGTGGTTTCCATAAAATTCTTGAAAAACCTTATAACCGTGGCCTTAAACTCTATATCCAATCGTTTGCTTTCCTCCATTTCTGCCATTTGTGACCTGTTTCTTTGTCTCCGCATTTTGGCAGCTTCCCTGTGTTGATAGAGTGGCCCTGTGCGCCAGGTGTCCTGTAGGGCCCAGTAGCTCAGCCTCCCCAGTTACCTGGGGTGGACACTCTTGGTGCACTCTTGGTGCCTTGGTTGTTGTAGAATCACTGGGAGGAATTGACCTCCAGGCCAATTGGCAGTGAGAATCAGCTGTGTCTAAAGTGGGAGAACTTCTGTGCTGAAGACACCCTTCTGGGGCAAGACTTGCTTCAGTGGGGCTTTGGTGCTCACTGAGTCTGCTCCCTGAGTGCGTCCCTTATGGATCTGAGGAGTTGCAGTCTGGATGGACCCCCTCTGACCACTGGGTACAGTGGCTCCTGGATCTAAGGAGGTGCTAATTCAGCCTCTGCCTGAGGCCACACAGCAGGAGCCACGAAGAGGCTCAGCTGTGAAGCAATGCAAGCCGCTGCGGGGCCTTGGGCCTTCTCTTGGAAGTTCCAGGTCTGCCTGGTTCGGCTGCAGTTAGGTACATTCACATGCAAAAGCCTCTGCCGCAGCCTGGGTGGGGCGGGGTCTCAGGGAGTCAGAGGGCGGAGAAGCGGCCATGGCCGATTCTCCGCCCGGAGTCGCGCGTCTCAGTGTTCCGGTAACGGCTGCAAGCACCTCTGAGGGAAAGCCGCCCTCAAGTTCGCTCGCTGCCGGACAGACCAGCTTCTCCCCATATGATACCTGGGTCCCCAGAGACTTCCCGGAACCGGAGTTCAGAGCCGTCGGGAGTTTGTGATTCAAAAAGTCAGCCGCGTCCTCAGGTGCTACCCCCTTTCCTCGCGCGCGCGCCGGCCGTACCTCTGCACTTCACCTCCGCAGCGCCTCTGGCTCTCAGCGTGCTTTTCTTTCCTTCTAGTTGTGGAATTTACACTCAGCCAGCCTTCCTGTTGTTCTGGATGATGTTTGCTCAGTCCTTTGCGGTAATTTTCAATTGTTGTGTGAGGCGATAATTTCCCGGTGTTTACCTATGCCGCCATCTTAGTTGCTCTCCCCTCCTTCAATCTTATGAGACCTTCCAGCTGCCATCTGATCTTTCCCTTTCCAAGTTTATTGGAAGTGTAACATACATTTACAGTCTCTATTACTTCAATGTCCAATGTTCCAGTTATTATTGCTATGTAATAAACTAGCCCAAAACTTGGGGCTGACAACAATAATCATTTTATTATATTCATGACTGCATTGGTGAAAAATTTGGGCAAGGCTCTCTGGACAATTCTTTTGTCCCATGTGGCATCTACTAGTAGTCACTCTAGGCCCGTGGTTGCCAAACTGCGGCTCATGAGCCACATGCGGCTCTTTGGCCCCTTGAGTGTGGCTCTTCCTAAGCCTTAGGAGTACCCTAATTAAGTTAATAACAATGTACCTACCTATATAGTTTAAGTTTAAAAAATTTGGCTCTCAAAAGAAATTTCAGTCGTTGTACTGTTGATATTTGGCTCTGTTGACTAATGAGTTTGCTGACCACTGCTCTAGGCTGATCTGGAGGGTCAAAGATGGTTTCCTTCATGTCTGGGACCTTAGTGGGGATGTCTAGAACAGTGGGTATAGCTAGGCTGCTCTCTCTTTCCATGTCATCTCATGATCTCTCCATGTGGTCTCTCTAGCAGGGTGCTCAGATTTTTTTACATGATTGCTCAGGACTCCAAAAAAAAAACAAGGCAAAAGTTTCAAGGTAACTTGACTTCACTTCCCTGCATTCTATAAGTTAAACTTATTTACAGGGCCCACCATATTCAAGAATGGGGGCTACATAAGACATGATTACTGGGAGGAGCCACATATTAAAGTCTATCACACCACGTACATATCAAACCACTGAATCTGGCAACACTCTTTGCTATTCCACTGAAATTACAATCTCTGAGGTAAAAACCTCTTAGTTGTTAAATCCAATGCATGCTTTTCAATGCTTACTTTGCTTGTTTTTTCTGCTGAATTGGACCCTATTAACCAATTCCTTGCTGAAACTCTCCTTTGGTGGCTTCTGTATACCAACTTTCCTGGTTTGTCTTTCACTTTTCTGGCTGTTTCTCAATATTCTAAGTGACTCATTTATTATGCTCTCCCCTTAACTACTGGGCTTTGTTATCAGTTCTATTCTTACTCTGTACACTTTGAACTTCGAGAAGGAATATATCTGCTAAGAAGGACTCCTCATGGTTAACTGGGCACAAATTCATAACTAGAGTCTAACAGCCATTGCTGACAGAGGCCTCTCACACACACTGCATATCAGGGGAAAGCCACAGACCAGTGGCCAAACCTCCTGCACTGACTTCCAGTTGAGCCAACCCTTATAAGGAGTTCCTGAAATTGTATTTTGCCAATAGGCTGAGACCTGCCTTGTCCAGTAGAGAAATGCATGACTATATCCTCATTTGTGTCTTTACTGACCAATAAGAGTAGCTCCAGAACCAACCAGGACACACAATTCTGACCAATAAGGACAGTACTATTTGAACCAATCAAACTGCAAATTTGGATTTATCATTTGCATAAAAATGTACCAATCAGGGACCATGGTGGGCACTTCTCTATATAAGTGGGCCTCCCCTTTATCTCAGGGGAGAGCACTTTTGTTTTCCCCCATTTGCAAACTGTTTACCTGAATGAATTTTCTCCTTTTACTATATCCCAGACTGGGGACTCCTGTTGACATTATACTGGTGACAGCAAACTTTTGCTGACATGCTATCTGGTTATATCATCTACACCTCATCTATCACTTATCTATGGTGATTCCTTGGTATAGATCTCCAGCCAAGATTTCTCCAGTCATTCAGATTCATATGAACTGACTGGCTGTCCCACAAGTACCCAAACATGGCCACAGCTGAATTCATGTTCTCCCTTAAACTTGCTCTTTCTTATGTTCTCTATCCTGTACTGATCATCCTTCCAGATGCCCGAGACAGAAACTTGGAAGTCATCCTTAACTCTACCCTCTCTCTAATCCGCCCCTCCCATATGTGTCACTAATCCCTGACAATTCAACCTGCTAAAAAGCTTTTCAATTTATCCAGTCCTGTCCATCCCAGATACTAGGTCAGGAAGAAGACTGGTAGGGGTCTTGGCCTGTCATTCTAATCTATAAATTGTATAGAAATTACAGTTTGCTGTAATAAACACAAATAATGTCTTTTCTTTAAAAAAAAAAAAAAAAAAAGCAGAGGTGACCAAGAGATGACAAGATGAGGGATATTACACTGAAGCTCCTCATGAGAAGAGGCACTCAGGTTGGTGGCAGCAAAATTCTGCCTGTCCCAGAGTGAAGTTATATCAGCTCATGGGAAAGCCCAAGTGGGGGATTATTAAGCTTCTCATATCCACAAACTTGTCATCCTAAAACTACAGTACATTTCTTATCTATTTATAAAAACTGCCTTCCTCAAGCCACATCATCGGGAGCTGATGTCCAGATGCTGGGTAAATTTTCTTACTACCCTTACTAGAACATTCTTGCTACAATGGCCACAGGTTACATAATAGGGAATAGACAGGTTCTGGATTCCAGTAAATGACCAAGTAGCTTCTATCAAACCGACTTTCCTTCAAATATAGCAACAATATATTCTGTAAAAAAATACTTTTAAAAAACTACCTGAAAGTATTAACAAACAACCCGAAGCAGGCAGAAACTGGAAGAGAACCTACATGAAAAAACAGAATTAGAACTAGGTGAGAGTCCCATTTTTAAGGCAAGCCCTAATCAATGATGTGATGGGTGGGTAAAACTGAATCTTTACCAAAGAACAGATTTCAGGGTTTCAGCTGCTGAAACATGTAGAGGGAAAATCCTGGAATGGAGAGATCCTGACAGGGGGAACCCTAAATTCTGTGTATAAACTGTCCAAATCTCCGGCCAACCTCTGTACTATACATGCAGAGAACAGTCCCCAGGCAGCCCATATAAAACTGAAAGAACTGAACAGAAAGTTCAGCTGCTGCTTACCACAGGGCAGACTGAATATGGAATTTGAATTCTGTCAAGAATTCAAAACAAACAAAAAAATCCATAATTTTCAGAGGGACATAATAGAATTCAGAATCTTTATAACATGTCCTCTACAATGTCCATGAGACAAATCAGAATGATTGGACATATCAGAAACAACAACAAAAAATGTCACCTATACAAAAGAAAAAACACAATCAATGAAGACTGGCCACACAATAACCTAGATTTTGGAATTAGCAGACAGGAGTTTTTTGTGGTTTTTTTTTAATATATATTTTTATTGATTTCAGAGAGGAAGGGAGAGGGCCAGAGAGATAGAAACACCAATGGTGAGAGAGAATCATAGATCGGCTGCTTCCTGCACACCCCACACCAGGGATTGAGCCTGCAACCTAGGCATATGCCCTGACCAGGAATCGAACCATTACCTCCTGGCTCATAGGTCGACGCTCAACCACTGAGCCACGCCAGCTGGGCAGCAGACAGGAGTTTTTAAGCAGCTATTATAAACCATGCCCAAGGTCATAAATGAAAATATGCTCATAATGACTAGTGACCAGTTGCATTCCATCCAAGTAAAGATGACCAGCCTATAGATATGGGCAACTGATTCATGGTCTAAAAGACACATGGCAAGCCTAGCCAGGAGTTACAATACCTACTTACATTGCCTTAGTTCAGACTTTCAGTTTCTCATGTAGACTATTAAAAGTCTCATATATTGTATCCCTGCTTTGGCTTGGTATTTACTATTACCACCCACCAAACACACACACATTCAGACACTAAACTTACCTACTTTGATTCTAGAATTAACTTTTAGAACACAGCTTTAATCAGGACTTTATTTATTGCAAATAACAGAAATACAACTTTAATTTGAGCAAAAGAGGAAATTTATTGGAAGTCTCACATAACATAGGAAGGGCAAGGATACAGTTGGGCCTCAAGAGCAAGTAAGGCCAGAGACTTGAACACCAATAGGAATATACTGCTCATCCTGCATAGTGACTGCATTATCTCAAATAAGCTTTCTCCTGTGGAAGGAAGCAGTTCCAGGCCACACATCTCCCAACTGTGCAACAAAAGTGGGACACAATATTCCTCCCAGTTAAGTTAGAAAAAAATTGAAAAGAAGGATTTTGATTGCTCTGATTTAGATCACATGTCCACATATCAACCAAAGAAATCCACTGTGGTTAGGGAGATGGGGTACTATAATTGAAAGTCCCCATTAGAACTACATGGCTGGACAGGAGAGAAGCCGCACTCCCCAAAAAACAGGGTTTGTTACCATGCAAAAGGAAAGATGCTGGATAAACAAACAATAAAGGTCTAATAGATTTCATGTATTCTCTACCTCAATTAGTGGTGACCTCATCCTTCAGGCAATCACCCATAGCACAGTCCTAGAATTTCTCTTATAGCAGAGACTATTAGTTGCCCCCAATGTCTGTTCTCCTCTTCCCTCCACCTGGCATTTTGCTGCTTGGAGCACATATGTGATGGCTGGAGCTCTATCTTGTACCACAAGGACAAGTGTCACACTGTGGAGATGATAGGACATCTTAAGCTCTTCAGAGTTTAACATGAAAGAGAAACAATTTTCTAACCTGTTTAATCCACTGTTATTTTGGATGTATGAAAACTCACAATTGAACCTAATCCTGACCCCGCCTTACTCCCCACCTCTAATCAAGGCAAAACAATAAGAGCGGCATTCATTGAAACAGGTTACAATGGGTTAGAGCCAACCAACTGGGATTGAATCTCGGCTCTGACACTTGAATCTAGCTTTGTGATTCTCAGCAAATTGCTTTTCCTCTTTTGTATCTGAGCTTCCTCATCCATAAAATGGTGATAATAATATTTATCTATCCTCTAGGTCAGTGGTCGGCAAACTGCGGATCGCGAGCCACATGCAGCTCTTTGGCCCCTTGGGTATGGCTCTTCCACAAAATACCACATGCGGGTGCGCATGTACAGTGCGATTGAAACTTCATGGCCCATGCGCAGAAGTCGGTATTTTGTGGAAGAGCCACACTCAAGGGGCCAAAGAGCCGCATGTGGCTCGCGAGCCGCAGTTTGCCAACCACTGCTCTCGGTTGGTTGTGAGAATTTACATAAGATAATTCATGAAAGCACTGAGAAAATAGTGCCTGGCACATAATAAACGCTCAATGAGTGTTGGCTACCATTTTCAATGTCTGCCAATTTTACTTACTAAAGACCTTGGTAGGCAGTCCCTACCTCCACAGCCCAAGTCCCACTTTATTCCACTCCAATTAGTCCTACCTTCAATCACATTCCTCCACAGCATTCTCCACACTGCCTCAGCCTGTGGCACCACACTCTCCTGATTTTCTTCCAATCTTCGGGCTCTTCCTTTTCCATTATTTCTCATGGGCTTCTCATTCTCCAACCCCTTAGTAAGTGGCAAGGTTCCCTCCTTAATCCACTCCCTATTTCACTTCATGTCCTTTCCCAGAGTGATGGCATCTACTGGCAGGTTTTCAAGTTCCAACTACATGTTGTGACTCCCAGATATTCACTGATGACCACTTGCCTGAGCTCTGGTCTCAAACATCCTGATGGATAGTACCTCCTGAAGACCACATACACACAACCTAGCATGTCCAAAATGGAACTCATCTTCTCCATCCCAAACTTGCTTCTCCTCTTTACTCTGAATCTATTGGTGGCACCACCATAACCCAAGCAAGAAACCTGGAACACTTTACTCTCTCTCATTCTCTACATCTAAGAAATTGCCAAATTCTGCCAAATTTACATCCTCAGTAGCTCTCCAATCTGTCTTCTCTCCAATGCACTGCCATTGCCCTGGTCTGGCTTTCTCATCTTCTATAACATAGTCATTCTTTCCACAATAGTCTCCTCTGCCTCCAGTCTGTCATGCCTACAACCTGAGTTAACCTATCTATAGTGCAAATCAGACCATGCCACTGCACTGCTTGAAACTCTTCACTGGTTTCCATTGCCTAGCCAGACAAAATTACTCCTTTCCCTATTGTTGTTAAATACCTCTCAAATACCAGGGACTATGCTAGGTATTAGGATTACAATCTTGGCCATGAAATGGCCCCTGACTTTCAGGAATTTGCCATTTATCTGGGAAGACAGATACCTAACTACATACTAATAACATAATGTGATAGGTCCTGTGATAGATATATTCACAGAGCATTACAGGAGCACAAGACTGAGTTCCTTGAGTGTCTTCCTAATCTTTGTATCCCCAACATCTGCTATCCAGTCTGATTCAATGGAGAATTGTTTTTTAAAACAATGATGATCTTCTCTGATCCTTAGTTATTCTCTATGTAACATGGCTCACAGCTCACTTATCAAATATGCCTTGTTTGAATTCTGAATTGAATAAACCAAATGTAGTTTTTAAAGATGAGTCAACCAGGTAAATTTGAACACTAGACATTTCATAACATTAAGGTATTACTGCTAGGGGGTTTTTTTTAGTGTTATAATGATACTGTGGTGTGTTTAAAAAGTCCTTATCTTTTATAGGTATGTAAGAAAGTATGGAAAAGTAAAGTGGTTCAGTGAAATATTACCTGGGATTTACCTGAAAACAATCCAGTGGTGTTGGGTGGGAGTATAGCTGAAACCAGACTGGGCACATCTATGTTATTAACTGCCAAAGCTGGATAATGAAGAAAATAATTGATAAAATTAATCTATCAGAGTTTTCTGGCAATTCAATGTCGTGATTACATAAAACTAGAGGTCCAGTGCACAAATTTATGCACCCTGAAAGGAACTGTGGGCCATGAGCCTGTGGTGGGCACAGGGGCGGGTCTCGGCCCATCCTTCTCACCCCTGCCCGGCCCCTCCCACTGTGGCCCCTGCTCCCGCCTCCGCAGCTCCCATGCACTGACAGCACAGAGGGATTGGGACCAGCGCCAGCAGTGAGTGCTGGTGGCACCTGCTGCACTGATCACCTGTCAGGAGCAGGGGGAGGTGGAGAAGCCCTCAGGAGTGATCAGGGATGGCAGCACCCGATGCCGGGAGCTGGCATTGGGTACGAGCAGTGGCTCCTGCGCCGGCTTCAGGTGTGAGTGGGGCTGTTGCTGGCAGCGGGTATAAGAGGTGGCTCTGGCCTCAATCGCCCCTCAGGAGCAGGGGGCGGTGGAGAAGCCCGGAGGGATGATCAGGGCTGGCAGCTGCCGTTCATACCCAGTGACAGCGACGATGCCCAGCAATCAGGGCCAGCACTGGTTGCTGGCAGCGAGTGTGAGTGGTGGGCAGGATCATGGCACGTGGAAGCAATGAATTTTCAGTAACCACCAGAGACTTGCCCCAATGACAGTGACAGGTGCCCCACCTTGGTCTGGCGCCCCTGCTCACCTGCTCCACCATCCCACCGCGGCCGACGCCCGCCATGTTCCACACTTTGCCGCCTGCTGCCAACGCCTGCCATGTTCCGCACGCACCCCCTGCTGATCAGCACACGTCATAACGACTGGTTGGTTGTTTGGTTGTTCCGGTGTTCCGCTGTTTGGTCTATTTGCATATTAGAGTTTGATATATATAGATTACTGATATAGTGTCTGTTATCTCAGAAATCTTAGTTTTGTTTCTCCCTTCATTCCTTTAACTCCAACCATGGAGACATAGCAAGAGAAACAGCATGTCAGTGGTACGGGGATTAGAAGGCCACATAATGACCTGGTAAAGAGAGAGTAGCTACAGTGCTAGATGCATCCGAAGCAGCATTGGGTAGTGCTGGCAGTGCTCCAAGACCAGTGGTTAAAAGGAAAAGACGAGAAACCAAGATGGCGGCATAGGTAAACACTGGAAATTGCTGCCTCACACAACCACTTCAAAAATACAACTAAACGACAAAACGGACATCATCCAGAACCACAGGAAGGCTGGCTGAGTGGAAATTCTACAACTAGAAGGAAAGAGAAAAGCACACTGAGACTCAGAGGAGGTGCGGAAGTAAAGTGCAGAGGTACAGAGGTGCACGTGGAAAGGGCTGGCTACTGAGAACATGGTTGTCTTTTTCAATCAGGAGGGAGTCTCAAGCTCCCGACTGCTCTGGACTCCAGTTCTGGGCGACTCTCTGGGGACCCAGACTCGTACGGGGAGAAACTGGACTGTCTGCATCGGGCAGAACTCGAGGGCAGCTTTCTCTCAGAGGTGCTTGCAGCGATTACTGGGACACTGAGACAAGGGGCCTCTTAGGGTAGGACTGAGGATCAGCCATAGCTGTTTGCTCTGCCCTGTTGATTCCCTGAAACCCCACCCCACCCAAGCTGTGTGCAGAGGCTTTTGCATATGAAAGGCCTGGCCCTTTGCAATCTAAAATTACCTAACAAACTGCAGCTGGGTCAGAGAGACCCAGAACTTCCAAAAGAAGGCCCAAGGCCCCACAGCAGATTGCATGGTTTCACAGCTGGGCCTCATCTGGGTACCTCCAAACCCCAAACAAAGAAGAGGAATCTGCAGATCTCTCCATAGCTCCTGCTGGGTAGCCTCAGGAAGAGGCTAAATTAGCACCTCCTTAGAGATCCAAGAGCCAGAGTACCCAGTGGTCAGAGTGGGACCATCCAGATTACAACTCCTCAGGTCCATAAGGGACACACTCAGGGGGCAGACTCAGTGAGCACCAAAGCCCCACCGAAGCAAGTCTTGCCCCAGAAGGGTGTCTCCAGCACAGAAGTTCTCCCACTGTAGAGACAGCTGATTCTCACTGCCAATTGGCCTGGAGGTCAATTCCTTCTAGTGATACCTACAACAATCAAGGCATAACTACAACAAGACTGTGCGCAAAGCCCACAACGGGGTGCACCAAAAGTGTCCACCTCAGGTAATTGGGGCGGCTGAGTCACTGGGCCCTATAGGACACCTAGCACACAAAGCCACTCTATCAACACAGGGAAGCAGCCAAAATACGGAGACAAAGAAACGGGTCACAAATGACAGAAATGGAGGAAAGCAAACTACTGGATATAGAGTTCAAAATCACGGTTATAAGGTTTTTCAAGAATTTCATAGAAACCGCCAATAAATTTAGTGAGACCCTCAAGAAATCTAGTGAGACCCTCGAGGATATGAAAAAGGACCAACTAGAAATTAAGCATACACTGACTGAAATAATGAATATTATACAGAGTTCCAACAGCAGACTAGAGGATCGCAAGAATCAAGTCAACGATTTGAAATACGAAGAAGCAAAAAACACCCAACCGGTAAAACAAAAAGCAAAAAGAATCCAAAAATATGAAGATAGTGTAAGGAGCCTCTGGGACAACTTCAAGCGTACCAACATCCGAATTATGGGGGTGCCAGAAGAAGAGAGAGAACAAGATATTGAAAACCTATTTGAAGAAATAATGACAGAAAACTTCCTCTACCTGGTGAAAGAAATAGACTTACAAGTCCAGGAAGCACAGAGAACCCCAAAGAAAAGGAATCCAAAGAGGACCACACGAAGACACATCATAATTAAAATGCCAAGAGCAAAAGACAAAGAGAGAATCTTAAAAGCAGCAAGAGAAAGAAAGTCAGTTACCTACAAGGGAGTACCTATATGACTGTCAGCTGATTTCTCAACAGAAACCATGCAGGCCAGAAGAGAGTGGCAAGAAATATTCAAAGTGATGAACAGCAAGAAACTACAACCGAGATTACTTTATCCAGCAAAGCTATCATTCAGAATTGAAGGTGAGATAAAGAGCTTCACAGATAAGAAAAAGCTAAAGGAGTTCATCACCACCAAACCAGTATTATATGAAATGCTGAAAGGTATCCTTTAAGAAGAGGAAGAAGAAGAAAAAGATAAAGATACAAATTATGAACAACAAATACACATCTACCAACAAATGAATCTAAAAATCAAGTGAATAAATAACCTGATGAACAGAATAAATTGGTGAATATAATAGAATCAGGAGCATAGAAAGGGAGTGGACTGACTATTCTTGGCGGGGGGGTGGGGGGGCGACGGGGTGTGGGGGGTGCCGGAAAAGACTGGACAAAAATCGTACACCTATGGATGAGGACAGTGGGGCGGGGGTAAGGGCAGAGGGTGGGGTGGGAACCGGGTGGAGGGGAGCTATCGGGGGGAAAAAGAGGAACAACTGTAATAATCTGAACAATAAAGATTTAATTTTTTAAAAAAGGGAAAGACATCACAGCTTGATCTTTTGTGGAGAGGAAAGAAAAACTGCCTCAGACATAAATATGAACTCTTGACTGGAGAGGACTGGTTTTTTTCTGCTGCTTGAATCCCTTTGCAATACGTCCACCTGGTGGCCTCTCTAGCATCACTTTACCTTGTTCTTGGATTCAGTGTGATTTCAGTTCTGACTGCTTTGAGAGTTCTGGAACAGCCCCTCTCAACAAAATGCTCCCTGAATTTCTCAAAGTTGAGCATATCATATCATATTCCTCATACTCAAGCTCTGTTATAGCACCTCTCACTGTATTAGGATTGCATACCTGTGGGCATTCATTCATTCACCCAACAACCTTAATTTATGAGTGTTGTACCTAAGACAGACAGTGAGTTAGGCATGGGAAACACAACAGTGAACAAAACTAGCTAAACATATAAACAGAAAATTAAACATGTAAACAGAGAATTAAAATAGCCACCTTCCCACCCACTAGAAAAGTAGTTATTATAATATTTAATATTTGGCCCAGCTGATGTGGCTCAATAGTTGAGCTTCAACCTATGAACCAGGAGGTCATGGTTTGATTTCCGGTCAGGGCACATGCCTGAGTTGTGGGCTTGATCCCCAGTGTGGGGCATGCAGGAGGCAGACAATCAATAATTCTTTTTCATCATTGATATTTCTATCTCTCTCTCCCTTCCTCTCTGAAATATATATATATATATATATACTAGTAGCCCGGTGCACGAAATTTGTGCACATTAAAAGGGAATTAATTGCACTAACCAATTTGGCTCAGTGGATAGAGCATCGGCCTGTGGACTTAAGGGCCCCAGGTTCAATTCCGGTCAAGGGCATGTACCTTGGTTGTGGGCACATCCCCAGTGGGGAGGGTGCAGGAGGCAGCTGATCGATGTTTCTCTCTCATCGATGTTTCTAACTCTCTATCCCTCTCCCTTCCTCTCTGTAAAAAATCAATAAAATATATTTTTTTTAAAAGGGAATTAATAAACAGAGATATTTTAATATTGCTATTTGCCCTTTCTCTATAATAGAAGTGTGAGAGATGAAAGGAAATTAGTAAAATGTATGAAAATAATATATACATTTATTAATAAACAGTAACAAAAGGATATAACAACAACAGAGGCATGATATAAAAATGACAAAAACATGATAGGAAAACAACAAAAACATGATATGAAACAACAAAAACATGATATAAAAACAACAGTGATGCAAACAATGACTGATAAAGTGATTAAACTTATTCTAATATCTCCCTGTACACCACATTAAGAGTGAAAACACTTTCAGAGTGCTTGACTAATTAATTTCCCTTGTGGTGAAGTACTTAGAACTTTGACTGCTCTTCAAACTCGAGAGAAAGCAACATATAACTGACCATGTGCAAAAACGGGTTCAGGTAGGAATATGCCTACTTTGTCTAGAGTTTGTCCTTGTGATTTATTAATAGTCATCACAAATGCTGGCATCATGGGAAACCGTCGTCAAATCAATTTAAATGGGAGGCCAGTGTCAGATGGGGACAAATTAATTCTTGGAATCAGAACAGCCTCTCCCTCTCCAGATCATGTTAATACTTCAGCTTTGATGTTAGGTCATAATCTTTTGATAATAAATCTGGTACCATTACAAAGACCCCATTTACTATTGAGATTTCTCAATAGCATGATGATTGCACCCACTTTCAATTTTAATATATGACATGGCATTCCCAAAGGAGTAATACTATTAAGAAATTCGATGGGAAAATTTTCCTTTTCAGCATCATTTGTGGAATCAATGGAATCATCACTCAAATATGTATGGAAATCTCCATCGAGTATATCCAAATTTTCTTCATTTAATTTTTGAACATGCTCATTTTTTGGACAAAGAATTGCATGTTTAGATATATTTTTAATATTATCTATAGCAGTGGTTCTCAACCATGGCTGCACATTAGAATCACCTGGGAATCTTTTTAAAATTCTGATTCCTGGGCCTCATCCTCCGGAAATTGTTTCTTTGTTATGGGGTGAGGCCACAACATTAGTAACAAAGAAACAGAATTAAAACTTTATTGTGGGGAGCCGCTACAGTTTTGGACAGGTTCAAGCCTTGGACTGATGAGAGGGCACAGTGCAACTCCCAGCTTGGAGGGCAGGGCCCTCCTGGCACAATTATAGCCAACAGCTGTAGTTGTAAGCTTGAAACTATGGTCCAAACATGTGGCCCCATGTGCCTGAGTGATGTAGACTTGATAGAGTTCAAGTGCATGTAGTTGAGTAGGATTGAAAACCAGGAGAATGTTATAAACATCGTGGTCATGCCCTTACTTTGCCTCATAGCATCTGCTATAAAATAAAGGTTTGGCTGTGGGTGTGGTTGCTGTCTCTCAGAGAAGCAGCATCCCACCGAGACCTAGCTTTCATTCTCTTGTCTGTCTTTGTAAGCCTTTCAGTCGCCCCCACTCAGGTTCACCCTTGGCTGTGCTGGCGTGGCACACTTTCTAAGTACCGTGCGCTAACCGATTGCGCCACTGGAGCTCCTGCCGTGGCACACTTTATAAAGATAATGCCTCCATGCTCCCAGGGCGGGTTCCTGCCTCAAACCACGCCCTTACAGGAAACAGCTCTGGGAAACAGCTTGGGGGAGGGCGCAGCCGTTGTCAAGACAACCCCTGCAGGACTGACTTCCTTCTGCTTGGTCGTGGTTCTGGTTGTGATGAACACAACCCAGGGTTTGTGTGTGTGTGTATATATATATATATATATATATATATATATGTATTTAATATTTGTTGAACACTTAGTATATGCAGGAAATTGTCTAAGTCCTTCATATATATTAACTAATTTAACTCTTTTTAAAATTTTGATTTTTAGAGAGAGAGAAAGGGAGAGGGAGAGAGAGAAACATTGATACGAGACTGAAACATTGATCATCTGCCCCCTGTATGCCCCCTACTGGGGATCAAGCCTGCAACCCAGACATGTGCCTTGAATGGGAATCGAACTAGCAACCTTTCGGTGCATGGGATGACACCCAACCAACTGAGCCACACCAGCCAGAGTAAGATAGCTTATATTATTATCCTCATGTTACAGATGAAGCAACCAAGGCACAGAAAGGTTAGATAAACTGTCCAAGGTCACAGAACTAGGAAATCCTAGAGCTCAGATTCAAGTCTAGCCTGAGTCCAGAGCCTATGCATATTTTAATAAATACTACTACACCTGCCCTGATGCCTGTTTTATGATTGAATAAAAACCTGGGACCTTTGTAATTCTAGGAGAGAAAAGCTTTAGGCAGTAGAATATGCTAATAGTAGATATGGACCTTGAAAAGGAATATACCTGCCAAGAAGGACTTATGGTTAACTGGACACAAATTCATAATGAGAGTCTAGCGGCCATTGCCTACAGAGGCCTTTCACTCACACTGAATTTCAGAGAAAAGCTATAGACTCAGAGGCCAATCTTCCTGCACTGTGTTACCACCAATTGAACCAATCCTTATAAAGGAGTTCCTGGAATTATTTTTCAATGGGATAAGACCTACCCCATCCGATCAGAACTGCCCAGCTGTATCCTCATTTGCATCAATACTGACCAGAGTGGGCCCCAAAACAACCAATAAGAACATGTGAAGCTAACCAATCAGGACAGTGCTATCTGGACCAATCACACTGTGCTAATTTGAATTCCTCATTTACATAAAATAGATAAATCTGGGACCAAGGCAGGACTTCCTCAATAAAAAATGGACTTTTCCTTTGTCTCCATAGAGTGTACTTTTGGTTTCCACCAGAGGCTAATTTCCCAGGTTTGCAAACTGTTCATCTGAATAAAGTTTCTCCTTTTACCATACCCCAGATTGGGGACTCCTGTTGGCATTAGATTGGTGACAGTGACCTTTTGTTGACAGAGATTAGCTGATCAAGAACTTGACTCCATCTCTCTGAATATCACCTAGCCTTTGGGGAGTCTCTCTGCTGGATCCCTGCCTCTATTGCAACCATGAACCCTCTGCCCCCAAACTGAGTGACCTCACTTTAATATTATGTCACAAATATAAACAAAAAACTCCATATGATTCTTTCTAACATGATGGATCCATGCTGGCATTTCTAAGAAGATGCTACCAAATTCTAAGTGTGCACAGAACAGAAATAAAGCAATTACAGGAAGTACTCAAAAACAGTTTCAATTATGACCATGCCTACAAGGTTTCCAGGCTTTGTACATGTTGGTATCTGGATTTGTGGCTAGACTCACAGATTAAAAATATGGCTGCCCTGTGGTGAGTACTTACACTGTGCGAGGCACTGTGCTTGGCACTATTGGAGCATTATTTCATGTAATCTTCTCACCAAACCTGTGAGGCAGGTAGATTTTCCCATTTCACAGATAAAGATTATTGGGCCAGAGAGCTTAAGTAAAGTGCCCAGGGTCATACAGCTAATAAAAATATAAGCAGAAAATATGGGATTTGAACTTAAGTAGTTTGATATTAGAATCTGAGTTCTTGACCTTATAATATACTGCTTCCTCCATTATTATTTTTAATATATTTTTATTTATTTCAGAGATGAAGGGAGAGAGAGAGGGAGGGAGGGAGAGGAAGAGGGAGAGGGGGAGAGAGAAAGAGAGATTATGAGATAGAAACATCAATGATAGAGAAAATCATCAATCGGCCACCTCCTGCACACCCACTACTGGGGATTGAGCCCGAAACCCAGGCATGTGTCCTTGACCATCGAATCTGGGACTCTTCAGTTCACAGGCCGATGGTCTATCCACTGAGCCAAACCAACTAAGGCTCTCCCATTATTTTTTTTATCATTGCCTAGTCTCTGGCTTTCTGATAAGCCTGGCATTTATTTTTGCAGTGGCCAGTGAGAGAAATTAATTACAGATATCTCACTGGGTAGCGTTAAATGTAAATGCTTCCTACTCGCCACCTATTTTCTTTTCTTTTGTTAATCTTCACCAGAGAACATTTTTTTCCATTGATTTTTTTTAGAGAGAATGGAAGGGAAGGGAAAGAAAGAGAAACATTGATGTGAGAGAGACACATCAACTGGTTGCCTCCCACATACGACCTAGCCTACAATCGAGATACGTGTCCTTGACCAGAATTGAACCCAAGACCTTCAGTCCACAGGCCAGTGCTCAAACCACTAGGGCTCACCACCAATTTTCTTCAACTAACCAATACATACACATTCTTGCAGGACCAGGTCAAATCCCATGCCTCTTACAGAAAGCTTTCCCTGATTTCTCAAGCCCACCACTAAATGGCTCATTCAACAAATGTTTGTTTCCCCATCTATAATAATAAAAGCATAATATGCTAATTAGACCAGACATCCTTCCGGATGAAGCTGGGGCTGTGAGGCAAGCCCAGATCCTGGGTGCCTGCTGGTGGCTGGATAGAAGCCCAGGTCCCCGGTGTCAGAGGGAAGCCAGTGCTGGCAGCCGAGGGAAAGAAGGCCTACTCTTACAAAAATTTCATGCCATAGGGCCTCTAGTTTTTAATATTGTTCTCTTCCAAATTCCTTCTAAAGCAAAGGTCCAAGTCCAACAGACTTTCTGGGGAATACTTTGAACAGTAATGGGGAGCTGGTAGCCCTTTGCTGGAGAAGAAATTTGTCTCAAATATATCTCCAGGTTTTCAGGGGTCTATGAGCACAGAAAGAAACAGCCTAGTTGAGGAAACACAAAGAAACAAACAAAAACAAAAGACAAAACAAAATAACAACCAAAAAAACTCATGATCTCACTGGCTGCCTATACTAAAGTTGTCACCCACTGGCCTATTAATGATCACAGATCAGCCTCAGTTCCAGGACCATCTTTTAGAGTCCTGAAGACACAGGAATAAGCCACCTTCAGCATTTTCATTAGTCCAAATCCTGACCACTGCTAAGAAGTTCTGACCCAAATATCTGCACACCAGGGTTGTTATTTTATATGGAAATCTGATTGCACTCTAAATGGAATAAAAATATATGAGTAGGGGCTTTCAGAATGGAACAGTAAGAACCTCTGAAGATCTACTCTTCCCAAACAGTAAGGAAAACACAGGGAAAAAAGTGTTAAAATGTTTTCAGAACTTTGGGTAGGATCCAAGAGTTTGCAACAATCCAAGCAGTATTTACTAAGCAAAGATCTTGCTTAGATTTTTGGGGCCTTTTAACTTGCCCTATTCCCATCCCCCTCTCTTCTGCTCAGTGGTAGTCTTTAAAATCAACAGCCTAGTACCCATGGCAAACTATGAAAACCAGCCACCCAGCAGTCACTGTAGGAGACAGAAGAGCTTGGAGCTCCTAAAAACCTCCCACCCCAGGGCACTGTCACTACATGATCTGTGAGCTCTCCAAACTTTGTTTTTAGTAAAATATTAAAACAACTAAAATAAAACTCCTGAAAACACTCTCCTAGGTAAAATTCCTTAATTTCCTCAGGTATGTTCTATAACACCTATTTGTTACACATGTGGCTGACATGAACATTTCCCCTCCAGACTTCTGATAGTGCATACACAAGGGTCTGTTTTTAAAAATGTAGTAATAGCCGAAACCGGTTTGGCTCAGTGGATAGAGCATCGGCCTGCGGACTGAAGGGTCCCAGGTTCGATTCCGGTCGGGGGCATGTACCTGGGTTGCGGACACATCCCCAGTGGGAGATGTGCAGGAGGCAGCTGATCGATGTTTCTCTCTCATCGATGTTTCTAGCTCTCTATCTCTCTCCCTTTCTCTCTGTAAAAAATCAATAAAATATATTTAAAAAAATAAATAAAAATGTAGTAATAATAATAACAACAGATATAATAATATCTAACATTGGAACAATACTTACTGTTTTCCAGGCACCACCCTAAGTGCTTTATCTGTATTAACTCTGTAAATCCCCCTAAAAACCCTCTATTTTACAGATGAGGAAGTTGAGGCACAGAGAACTTAAACAACTTTCTTAGGTTCACCAAAGCCTATAGTGTGTGGAGCCCAGACTACAACACAGGCAGTCTTGCTCCAGAGTCTGTGCTCTTGATCTGGGCAAGCCCCCTTACCTCCTCAGGTGGAGGGGTTCTTATAAAGCATGTGACTTAGGACTAGCCTGAGGCTAAAGTGGCTTTCCTACCCCCACTCCCTCTGCCCAAGATTTTAAATCTTAAAAACTGTACCTTCAGCTCTGGCAGATGTGGTTCAGTTGGTTGGGCATTGTCCCATGCACCAAAGAGTTGCCAGTTTAATTCCTGGTCAGGGCACAAGCCCTGGTTTCAGGATCGATCCCTGGTTGGGGGGTGTGCAGGAGGCAGCAGATCAATGTCTCACTTTCACACAAATGTTTCTCTCTTTCTTTCCCTCTCCCTTTCTCTCTAAAAATCAATTTTTTTTTCAGCCCTCAAGTCTTTAACAAAAATTTTTATTAATATATATATTATGATTACATAATTATTATGTGTCCTCATCCCCCTACTACCCCCTAAACCCTCCAACTATGCCCTCACCCCCCTATTGTCTGTGTCCATTGGTTAGGCTTATATGCATGCATACAAGTCCTTTGGTTGATCTCTAAAAATCAATTTAAAAATCTTTCAAAAACAAAATGTATCTCAGGTTAATTTTCTTATACAGACATACCTTGAAGATATTGTGGGTTTGGTTCCAGACCACCACAGTAATGTTTTTGTTGGTGGGCCTTGCCTTCAGTTTGCAAAAATGCAACATCTGTGCAATGCAATAAAGTGAAGCATAATAAAGTGAGGTATGCCTGTATATATTTGTTCAAATCCCTTTGGCCCAGGGATGGGAGTCAGGAAGAAAGACTAGAGTGGAGCTAAAGAAAGGATATCTCCTTCACAACCCAATAAGGCAAGGGGGAAAAAGACCACCATGCTAAGGGAGAAACAATTCTTATGGGTGGGCAGGGAATTCCCTTAGTGAAGCCTGAGGTAGGAGTTACCAGGATGATGATCACAGGCCAGTGAGTCCAGGAGCTAAAAGCTATGTGGGTTTTTTCATCCTAATTCTTGTTTTTCAGCCACATCCATGGCTTCCATTACCTGGGGTCAACTGCACCAAGAGAGCAGGGCCTCTTGGGCAAACTTAGACCCCAGGCATGGTGTCCTGTGTGATGCTGGAGAGCAATAAAAAGCCACTTTAGTAATGACCTCTGCTTTATTTTAATAAAACATTTTCCCAAGAAAGTTTTTACACAAAACAAAGACATTTCATGCCCAGCACATCACATTTTTCTTTTATCAGAACACTAATGCAAGAGTTCAGTGAGAGCTGCCTCACAATCCTCAGAACTGCTAGCAAGGAAAGAAAAGTGGTACAAGAGAGCAGTGGAAAAACACAAGAAAACAAAACAAAACAGGGTTTTCTGGCTTTCTCCTTTCATGCATGGAGGCAATGCATGAAATAAGAACTTGTAATAAGTAAACAATATACACACTCCTAAAGGTTGTTGTTACCATCCTTGTGCATAAATGGCTATTTACATCCATCACTTACTGTTCCAATAATCATTTATTCAGTCCCTACTATGTGTCAGGCACTGTTCTAGGTACTGGGGATACAACAGTGAACCAAACAGATAAAATGTTTTGTCCTCATGAAATATACTACTTTCACCTGCTCTTTCTTTTTCTTCTCTCTTTTTTCTACTTTATCTGGTGGAGAACATCAAGCTGTGATAAAGAAGACTGTGCTCTGGCCAGTGTGGCTCAGTTCACCGGTTCAATTCCTGGTCAGGTCACATGCCCAGGTTGTGGGCTCGATCCCTGGTCAGGGTATGTGCAGGAGATAGCAGATAGATCTTTCTCTTTCTCTTTCTTTCTCTCTCTCTCTCTCTCTCTCTCTCTCTCTCTCTCTCTCTCTCTCCCTCCCTCCCTCCCTCCTTCCGTTTTCTTCTTTCTCTAAAAATCAGTTAAAAAGGATGAAGCTCCTATTTCCAACACATTATTGGAAATATTATTGTGTTTTCCTCCAACCTCATACAATGAAATAGACTGCAGGGGTCCTCAAACTACGGCCCGCAGGCCACATGCAAATACAAATATTGTATTTGTTCCCGTTTTGTTTTTTTACTTCAAAATAAGATATGTGCAGTATGCATAGGAATTTGTTCATAGTTTTTTTTAAAACTATAGTCCAGCCCTCCAACGGTCTGAGGGACAGTGAACTGGCCCCCTGTTTAAAAAGTTTGAGGACCTCTGAAATAGAGGAGAGTAAACATCTCTAACTCTCTGGTTACTAAGTACTGTTACCAAGGAAGATTGAAGAGCTAACTGTCTTCACAGATAGTTTCAACACTTAACACCATCAGTGTCTTATGTAAAAACCTCAAATAAGGCATAGTGAGGCAAGCCTATAACCACAGTAAAGTAGAAATTATTTTTAATAAATAACTCAAGATAATTTACTGGAAATGATTAGCAGGATTTCCTCAAAGGATTGTTAGCATTGGCAACTAGAATATTAAATTTTGCTATTCACTGATTAATTTGCCAGTGTTAATATGACTACTTTTTCCTTAGAAAAAAAACCACACTCCTGTCAGTTTTAACCAAGATGTTCAGTTAAAGAAATAATTAAGTAATTCAAGATCTTATTTTTAAAGAAAGTGTAATTACGTGCAAAAGTTTCATATAGTATACTAGGTGACTTCTCTTTCCACTCCTTCCTCTTCTGTCTACTTCTGTCCACATTGCAGTTTCTGGCACCATAGAGCCCAGCAGCAGCAAAGCTAAATGCTTTGCACTAGCCTGTTTTTCCTTTACCAACTACTTGTCTTTCTGTTCCTATTACTCCATTCCTTTTGTGTTAATCAAACTTCCTACCTCTGTTTGGGTTACTATTGCTTTGTAATAAACCAGTCCAAAACTCAGTAGCATAAAACAGTCATTATACTTTGCTTTCACGTTATGTGCTTCAGAAAATCAGACAGGGTATAGCAGGGATGGCTTGTGTCTGTCTGCTTCATGATGTCTGGAGCATCAGCTGGGAAGACTCAACAGCTGGGGGCTTTAATCATCTAGAGCAGCGGTCGACAACCAGTGGTCTGCGGACCACTGCTGGTCCATGAGGTCCAAAAGGTTGGCGACCACTGATCTAGAGGTGTCTTCATTCACAGGTCTCCTGGTTGATGTTGGCTATTAGCTGGAACATCATCTAAGGCTGCTGTCCAGAGGACCTGGGATCTCTCAAATAGCAGCTTCAGGGTAGTCGGACTTCTTATATGGTAGCTCCAGGCTTTAAAGGTCAATGTCCCTGTGAGAAGGCTAACCCCTATTTTGTATAACTACTGTTTGAAATTCTCTACTATTTAGATAGTCCCTTATTCTGTAAAAGTCAACTCTGCTATTTTTTAAACAGCCCCTTATTCTGAAAAAATAACTTTGCTTTCTAGCCTGCTTGAATAATAAGGAAGATAAACTTAGCTGTCTGACCTTGTAGGCCAGAGACTACATACGCCCATACTCTCCTGCCATGCCAGATGTATTTTTTAATTGAATAGAACTGTACTGTTTTCAAGGCCACAAGCTTCCAGTGAGATAACTACTAAGCACACATAGGGCTGGTTCTTTAATAAAAAGAAAACTTCTGCTTGTTGCTCTACTCAGAATTTGAAAGACATTTTTCTCTGAGCCCACCGGTGTATAATAAAGTGGAACTCCATCTCTCTAAGCATTGCTTGGTTTTCTCCGGTCTTCTGCAACACCTGCAGATAAAACAGAAGCTGCACTGCCTCCTATGGTATAGCCTCAAAAGTCAGAGTCTCATTTCTCCCAAGATTTTAATACAACTAAAATCTTCTCAGATTCAAAGCAGAGGGGACATCAACCATACTCCCCAGTGGAAGGGTGACAAGGTCACATGATAGAGGAGAGTGTGGGATGAAAGATACTGTTGTGGCCATCTTTGAAAAATACAATCTGCTACATTCTCCCATCTACTTCTCTTGGCTTAAGGATACTCTGATCTGATTTTTAAAATGAAAAACAATCCCAGGAGAATACTATTTTTACTGAGGTTCCTAAGTTCTATTAGAGAGTAACCAGATGATTTCATCCACATCCAGCCCCCAATATTTCCTGTTTAGCACATCTCACTATTTCTCTGCTACATATATGGCTTCTGGCAGAAAGGGAATTTGGTCTCCTATGGGCTATTAGACCCAGTATTGATCACTATGGGAAAAGCAGCCACTGACATATGGGAGCTTATCTGGTCCTCACAGTTAGGCCTTGGTGTTGGCGTTCTACTGATAAACATAAACAATTTCACAGACCATCAACATCAGACAAGGCCACTATGTGACCACAGTGACCAAGACAAAAGTAATACCACTGCACAGTCATATTTGAAAAGAGACAAAAGATAAACTTTGACCAAACCACAAAAATAACCAACCATCCTCCTATCCTGGCTAACAGATACTGCTGCTACTTTACCAATTAGCCCTCTTCTAGTCTATCTTCCTTCTAGATAAGATTCATGAAGATACCCAATCACAGAATTACCTCCTATGTATATTGTTATTTCCTAACAGAATCCAATCCAGAGCAAAGCCTTGCTTCTTTAAACCCTCTCCCAAATCACCTATATATGTCCCAACCCTATAATAAATCATTTCTAACACCTTTGAGATCCCCGACCCCCACACCCACCCCCGCCAGTTCCCCATGGCGTGCATTCTCCTACATGCGTTGAGTAATCAACCCTACTTGTTCAACCACAGGTATATGACTAGTGGTCTTTGGTTAGAGGGCATTGACAACTCCTCCAAGGACCTTGAAATTAGAGAACACATTTCTGCTGAGGCCAGTTCTGATCTCCTGAACTCAAACTTCCAGTCAGAGTTTGTGTTTGGCTCTTTCATAATGCAGTTTTGAAAGACAACTACATGAATTCCTTAGACCTCCAGAAGTTATTAAAGTACCCCTATTGTTAAATGTATTTATATATACACATATATACATATTTATGTAACATTAGGTCTTCTAGGTTTCCTTATCATCTTATTAAGTGCAGACAGATTACTGTAATAACAGCGGCCATAGCTGCCCTGTCTCCAACATGGTCACAAGACCCAAGGGTAACCTGACTGTATGTATATAGGCACTTAAGTTTCTGCTGTGGGAAAAGCAATAGTTATGCACTAGACCAGTGGTTGGCAAACTGCAGCTCGCAAGCCACATGTGGCTCTTTGGCCCCTTGAGTGTGGCTCTTCCACAAAATACCACGTGCGGGCGCACATGTACAGTGCGATTGAAACTTTGTGGCCCATGCACAGAAGTTGGTATTTTGTGGAAGAGCCACACTCAAGGGGCCAAAGAGCCGCATGTGGCTCGTGAGCCACAGTTTGCCGACCACTGCCCTAGACAACTGGCTCATAAGTTGCAGATACCAGATGCTAGAATATATTTCTGCCTCCTCCTCCTAGAGCAGTGGTTCTCAACCTTCCTATTGCCGCGACCCTTTAATACAGTTCCTCATGTTGTGGTGACCCCCAACCATAAAATTATTTTTGTTGCTACATCATAACTGTAATTTTGCTACTGTTATGAATCGTAATGTAAATATCTGATATGCAGGATGTGATTTCATTGTTACAAATTGAACATAATTAAAGCATAGTGATTAATCACAAAAACAATATGTAATTATATATGTGTTTCCCAATGGTCTTAGGCGACCCCTGTGAAAGGGTCGTTCAACCCCCAAAGGGGTCACAACCCACAGGTTGAGAACTGCTGTCCTAAAGAGTTCTTCATTTTTCTCTAATTTTATTTGCAAAGAAAAAAATGTGACATTATGATAATTACTCACTTTCCCTCTCCTTTACAGTTCTCACTCACTTGATGCAAGAACTCTCATCCTCAGAAAAACTGTTTCATAAGATATTATTGTTTATGTTCATCAGGAGAACATCATAGCCTTGTGGTTAGCTGCCAGGCCTGAAACCCCACTCTACTTCAAGTTAGAGCCACATACTGATCTAAAACTGTTTAGAGAATCAGCTGTTGCAAGCAAGAACTGTGGATTGGAAACAATCCTGTATGCATTTGAATTCTGGCGTGATAATGTGTTCGTTGCTCTGACACATATGGCCCCAAATTCTCTTTAGCATCCACCAGTTTGCTCTCAGGGTCTGTGAGTTATTGTGTGTTCATGCAAGAAAATTAAATCATTCCTACTTAGAAATCACTTAGTGATGAATAGTTCAAATATTGGTTTTCTTTCCTTTTATCTCCTCACAGTTCATATAAAATTATCCTGCTTGTAAGACTAGGGACAGATTAGGTAGAGATGAGGACTGGTATGGAGGAGAGGAATCAGAGCCCAAGTATAAGTGAGAAGCTCACCAACTTGCAAAATTTGATTAATATTCAAGTGTCATGTGTGGGAGTGTCAATGGGGTCAGGACATGCTATCCCAAAATATTAAACCTTGACATACTGAATATTTTAGGCTGAGGGAGTTTGAGAAAATGGCAGGAGCAGGAGGACCACCTGCCCTCATTCTCCCTTGAAACAGGTCATAAAACCTTCATATGAGAGTTGCCCTCCCTATACCTAGAAGAAAGGACCATTTTATCTCTGTAGACAAAGGGACACCTAGAAGAATCCTAACAAACAGGCCTTGCTAAGTTTTCTCCAGCTTACTACACTTGCCTCATATTCCTTTACCTCTCCTATTCCTCTCATGACTGTCTGTCCACTCTTCATCAAACCTAGCACAAAATAATCAGGTCTGTTTCTTTGAGTCTTTATTTCTTTATGAAGGCTCCTGTGTCACATAAAACATTCAATACATTTGTTTTTCTCTCCTGTTAACCTGTCTTTGTCACTTTAATTTTCACATCCAAGTCTGGGACCCTAAGAATATCAAGGAAAATTTTTTTCTCCCTATAGTGTTCTGCTGACTCCCTTGGAATGTGGATCTGACAGATCTTTAGATTTCTGAAACATCTAGGGCACTGGTCATCCTAGCATCTTGATGGTCCCTGAAAAGGCTCAAAATAGACCCAGACCAGTTTGTTCGAACTTTTTTTGTGTGTGCTAATATCTGCATGTTTGTTTTTGGGGTTTTATTTGTTTTGTTTTGTAACTGGCCTGGAGAAAGATTTGAAATCCAACATTGACAGGGGTCTAGAATGATTAGTGACATTTCTGAAAATGTATCCTGGTCTTTTTTGGGTTTATGGAAGGCTTTGGAGGGTAGGTAGAACTGTGAACTGCCACTTTCCAGGAGACTGTTGAGGCTAATCCCTAAAGGAAGGTTCTGAGTTAAACCTTGGCACAGTAAGATTTCTGTTTTCTTCTGTGCTCTAAAGTTAATAAACCAATTATTTCTTCTGAGAAGGAGGGTTTTTATTGGAGGTGGAAAAAAACTACTCATCACACTTTCTCAATTCTAACTTCTTATACTAATTTTTCTTTGTCAAATAGATTTTCATAACTGTTTTACATTTTTAAAGTTCAAACAATTTTTTATCAGAAATGATAAATGACACAAGTGGGGTATGAGTTCCACTATAAACAACTAGCTACTTGTATATAACTGAGCAAGACAACTGAAAAGAAAATAGGTAATTTGTTTTTTAAACAATTTATGGTAGGAGGAACTCAGAAACCTGTAAGTGAAGAAAAAAGTGAGGCAAACCCTGCCTTTTTTTTAGTTCAGGAAGTTTCATGTTTGCTCCTCCATTCAAAATATATAAAAAACAAAGTCATTTTATTTCATATCTACTATGACTTAATTCAGGTACGGCTAACCTTTAAGAGTTTGCCTAGTCTTTAGAGATGTCCTTTCTAGTTTACTAATGTCAGTTGTGTTTAGACCAGTAGCCCCAGACCCAGTGGTATTAGCATCAACTGAGAACCTGTTTGAAATGTAAATCCGGGGGACTACCCACACCTGTTGAATCAGCAACTTTGTGAGTAAGGCCCAGCAATGTTTTTAAACAAGCCCTCCAGCTGATTCTGATGCACAGGAAAATTTGAGAACCACTGACTTAGACTGTCTGCTACACTGTTGTTTCTCTGGTAAACACAGCAGCAGGTTTGATGATTCAGATGCTTGAAAATATTGCTTAGGCCCTAACCGGTTTGGTCCAGTGGATGGAGCATCGGCCTGTGGACTCAAAGGTCTCAGGTTCGATTCCGGTCAAGGGCATGTACCTTGGTTGCGGGCACATACCCAGTAGGGAGTGTGCAGGGGGCAGCTGATCGATGTTTCTCTCTCATCGATGTTTCTAACTCTCTATCCCTCTTCCTTCTTCTCTGTTAAAAATCAATAAAATATATTTTTAAAAAAGAAAATATTGCTTAGAATTCCAGATGGATACACAATTCCCTGCTGTGAATTGAGTTTTCTGTAAAACCAAATAGTGGCACAGAAGTGTTTCAAATGCTTAAGCCAAAGAGTCCTTGTGTCCTACTCGGTAGAGCTTGTGGGCTCCATGCACAAGGGAAGGCCTTGCTCTCAAATAAGCCTCTTTAATATATATATATAAATTTCAAAGGGGAAGGGAGAGGGAGAGAGAGATAGAAACATCAATGATGAGAATTACTGATTGGCTGCCTTCTGCATGTTCCCTACTGGGGATCAAGCCCACAACCTGGGCATGTGCCCTGACCGAGAATCGAACCATGACTTCCTGGTACGTAAGTGAATGCTCAACCACTGAGCCACCCTGGATGGGCAAGTCTGACTCTTTAGCAGGGGTCCTGGAGGTGTCACTGTGGTGAACAAATACTCTCACCAGGAATAAACTAGTCTGGGCTACTCAATTCTCCAGGTAACTGCATCTGAGCTAAGCAGGGAGAGAACATACCTGGGAGAAAATTGCACATAATTTTGCCCTGCTTATTTTATCTTCAAAATATATGTCAAATCACCCTATCAAAGACCATCCCAGATCACACATTCAGATGACTTTGGCGGTCCCCGGTAGGTTTGTTAATGACACTTGATGTATTATCTCTATCTCCTTGCATTGTAATTGCCTGTTTCCAAATGCATGTAGTAACTAACAGGGTGTAAATGTCAAGGATAAAGGTTAATTTCTTTTCTCATCTAGTGCCTCTATTTCAGTACCCAGCACAGAGCAGGTATTTGGTAATTTGTTAAAGGGAATTAATCAATCCATCAAAGAGGGGGGTGGTGGTGGTGGTGGTGGTGGTGGTGGAGGGATTGAGAAAAAAAGAAAAAACTCATGGACACGACAACAGTGTGGTGATTGCCCCGGGGGGGGGGGGGAGCGGGGAAGGTGCAGGAAGGTATAGGGCAGTGGTTCTCAACCTTGGCTGTACATTAGAATCACCTGGGAATCTTTTTAAAATTCTGATTTCTGGGCCTCATCCTTTGGAAATTCTGTTTCTTTGTTACTAATGTTGTGGCCCCACCTCATAACAAAGAAACAGAATTTCCAGAGGATGAGGCCCAGAAATCAGGATTTAAAAAAGATTTTCAGGTGATTCTAATGTGCAGCCAAGGTTGAGAACCACTGGTATAGGGGGTATAAATAGTGATGAACGAGACTTGACTTGGGGTGGTAAACATACAATACAGTGTACAGATGTGTTCCTGAATTGGTACACGAAGCCTGTATAATTTTGTTAACCAGTGTCACCCCAATATGTGCAATTAATTTTTTAAAAAAATTAAAAGAATCTTAAACCAAGGGCTCAATAAAATCATCCCATATAGTATGATTCATATGAACTGCTGCCCAACCGACAACATATTTTCACTCCCCTGACGTTACTCTTCATTTATCTGTTCGCTGCATCCCCTATCCCCAAGCAAGCAGAAAAGTCACAAATGTCAACAATACCTACACAACATAGTTGTATTCCCCATTCCGTCACCAACGTCATCAACTCTCGCCCTTAAGTCCTTCAGTCTGTCAGTTCCCAGTACTCCTCATCCCCTCTTACTTCCGTTCCCCTCTCCCTGCTCCGCTGGAGGAAAGAGGAGCTTATGGAGCTTACGCGTTCAAAGAAGTGCTACAAACCTCTGCCTCCACTGCTCTCTCAGCGGCTGCCCATAGCTCCTGTCTTGCGGCGACAGTGGCCAGACCCTAGCCTGCGGGTGAATTTTACTTAGGGTCGGTCATAATGGAGATGCACACCAGATAGTTCCCAGACGTCCACGTACAACGTAGCTCCCACAATCCTCTTCGCCTCAGCTCTCGAACACCCGGTATTAACCCCTTCACGCCCATCGACCTTGCATGCAGACTGCTTGGTTCAAAGATCCAGGTCACTCATCTGTTGAAAGACACAAAAGACCGTAGCTATCTTCTTAACCATAGCCACCTATTGAACCTTTCCTTTTCTCAATTGGCTTGTACGTTGACTAATCATTTGTAAATAGGAGCTTAATTTGTTACATACATTAACATGAACAGTTCATAGTGATGCCTTAAGCTTCCAGATCAAACCAAACTCTAAATTTGCAGTTTCTGACTGTTCACCTTGAACCTGTGCCTCTTCTACCCTCCATTCCCATCATCTTTTGGTTCCCGTCTATTTTACCGCATACATCAATGGTTAAGAGCACAGACTTCGTAAACTTGACTTTCTGGGTTTGAATCTCTATCACTATCCAATTGTGGAATCTTAGGCAAGTGATTTAAGCATGTGATTCCTTAGCTTCTTCAGCTTCAAAGTTCCCGAATTGGTTCCTGACCAGTCCATTTGTATGCAAATAAAGAATCCAAGTCTGCATAGCCTGATTAACCTGAATAGCACTGTCCTGTTTGGTTGGTTTTCCCGTTGTGATTGGTTATTATAGAGTCGCTCTGATTTTTTCAGTATAGATGCAAATGATGATATAGCTGCACAGTTTTGATTGGACAGGGCAGACCTCAGTCCTAATGGTTCAAATATAATACCAGTTACTCTTTTGTGTCAGTTCAGCCAACAGATACAGGGTGCTGGAGGATAGCAGCTCAGTCAGTGGCCTTTCCCTGAAATGCAGTGTGCTTTTAAAAATTTACATGTGAGAAGTACCTAGGACATGGCCTGTCACAGAGTTAAGTAGTATATTGAAACAAATTATAATTATTGACTTCGATGGAGCTGTCTTCTCAGCTAAGACCTTTTAGATAATAAATAAATGATAATAATGGTTACCATTTTTGAGCACTATATTAAGTGCTCTAAACCTATTTTTTGTAGTTGTTGTTGTTTTATCTTCACAATTACTGGTGGTAGTTACAAGTATTATCCTTCCCTCCCCTCCTGTCCTCTGTTTTTCTAAAGCATCTAAGAAAATTCAGATCAGTCAGATAGCAGATAACTCAATAACTTGCTCATGGTTACAGAGCTAGTAACAAATAGAGCCAAGACTTAAATGCAGCTATGTCTTGGCCCTTCTCAAATATCACTGACAAAACAGACATCAATTCTTTTCCATTGTGCTTTTTTCTAAGAGTTGCCCCATTATCCATGCAGGAAAGCGGGGTTCTCTTCAGAGTCAGAAAGGCAGCAGGCAATAAAGTAAGGGTCTCTCTCCCTTGAAGGCTGGCAGCAACAGAGATGAATAAAATAGCAATCAAAATAACCAGCTCTTTATTGTGCCCCACTGTGCCACACAGGCCCCATTACTGCCTATATTGCCAAGGCTACCAGAGATGAAGGTGCAGGAGCCTCACCTCACCCCATCATTCTGCAGAGTTTGTATATTATCAAAGATTTTGCTAAAATTTTTTTTGCTTGTTTTATAATAGCACCAAGAGACTCTTTAATATACTATCCCAACTCCAGCCAAAATGGTAGTAATTTCCACATTAACAGTCCATAGAATCAGGTATTTCTACCTCAGCCCAAGAGCAAAAGGAAATCTCCTCTTTCAAAGATTAAAATAAATAAAAAATAACTTCCTTTCCCTCAGAGCCTGTAGTACCCAGGGTCTTGTTAGTCTTGCTGCAGAACCACATACTGCCACTTCCTAACTTATCCTCAGGCAATCCCCAATGGTGTTTTCAGGAGAAAGGCTGGTGATGGTAAACCTAGCACTGCTTTGTTCCCTGTATCACTTTTGTAGTTCCCTGATTGTTTTCACTTCCTCTCTGCACTTCAGAATACACTATCCTGCACACCTCTGGGCTTGAATTGCAGAAGAATCAACATCTTGTAACCCCCCACCCCCCAACAATAGCACACATGTCTGGGCTTGATCTTACTTAAAGTGGATAAGCTAAAAAAGAAAAAGGAAAGATAAACATAAGAAGACTATTTACTTAATTTCCCCATATTTCTAGATGTCAAACTTAGAAATGTCAACATAATGGTAGCTGTGAGAAGTTCAGTGCCAGAGGCCAGGAAAGATAAAAATCCTTGTGCAAAGCAAAAGTGTTGACAGAGGAAAAACAGCAGACATGAGTGTCTTTACAGCCAGTAGAAATAAACAAGGGGAGGGGAGGTTTGAGTGAAGATTTCAGACACAAACAAAAGATCCTGCCTTTACAGCTCCTTTCACCCTAAGCCCTTTATTGCCATTCCAAAGACTGGATCTGTCTAAATTCTCCCCACCAACCTGGTTCTTTCACTGTTGGGCAAAAGTCATGGAAGCCACCACCAGCTGTTAATACTTAGCAAAAAAAAGTAGGCGAAGAAAGAGGCTATTCCTAAATCCAATGTTAGAAAGGGAGCTGTGTTCCCAACATCCCTAGTTGCTTTCATAACATATTTTTAGAAAACAAATCACACATAATTTAAGTGTTGAAGTTCTGCAGTGCTTTCTATAGTATGCTTTGGTTTCTTAAGGGCTGATCTGGGGTCTTAATGCCCTTGATAGTGCTTCTCTACTGTAGTGTGCATACATTTCTGTACCCCATTTAGGTCTCCTTTACAAGGCAGATAGACCCACCCCTCAGCAGATAGGAATGCTAGCTGCAAACTACAGCTACTCTCTTCTCTGGATAATTGTACTCTACAGACTAAGAGCTTTAGTTCTCTACAACATTCCCACTCCCCATACAGCCCTGCAACCTGCATTAGATGCCTGACTGATGATGAGGGTACATAATGCCAGCCAACTTGCCTCAGTGGACCAATTCTGTCGTGCAAGTCCTACTCTAGCACTTCTTAGGTCAAGCTAAAGCTGGTCTCCAACTAGCTTAGTGTTTTTCCCCTGCTTCCCTCATTCCTCAAACATAGGACCCAAACATATCTTAAAACCAATTTTTGAGTATAGTAGTTGAATACATTCCTTTTGTAATTATTCATTATTTTTACTTATTTACAAATAATTATTTGTATGTCATAATTTATTATTTTAATTATTTAAAAGCTGTTATCTAGCAGAATATATTGATTATATCTTCCCTCCCCAAAAAATCAGATTATAGAGGGTCTATTAATTGGTTGCTTTTGATTTTCCCAATGTAAGTGAAATATACATTCTCTATTTCATAAGAAAATATCATTAATTAAGTGTTTCTACTGATGTGAGAAATGTTGGTTGTTTCTGAAAAAAAAAAAAACTTTTAACATTAGTCAAATAAATCACAATATTTTAGTTGTTGTGTGGTAATTTAGTTGCGTTCATGACTGTCAGTATTTGCTTAACACACATGTATACTGGAGAGGAGAAATTACTTTCCTAACTTATCTGTAACAATGGTTAAATGAAGGTTTAGTAAGAACAATTGAAGAATGGTGAATAATCTATTCATTTAAAAATTTAAAGTACTTAAACATTAGGATAGATAAAATTACACAGGGGAACATATACCTTATTTTCTTTTCAGAAATAAGAAGAAAATTATATGAGAGCAATATGTAAATTTTATTATAATAGTCCCCGTGATTGACATTTCTCAAAAATTTTTTTGGCCATGAGCCCTTAAGAGTTTTCATAATCTCCTAAGACTAATGTCACATCATCCATTGCTAATCAAAAATGTTTTCTAAGTCCATGATTTATTTTTAAAAATTCACTATTTTGCCACAGAAATTATATGGAATTTCACTACTACAGTGTTTCATCTAAAATATGCATCTTGCCCTAGCTGATTTAGCTCAGTGGATAGAGCCTCAGTCTGCGGACTGAAGGGTTTTGGGTTCGATTCCAGTCAAGGGCACATTCTGGGGTTGTGGGCTCGATCCCCAGTAGGGGGCATGCATAAGGCAGCCAATCAATGATTCTCTCTCATCATTGATGTTTCTCTCTCTCTCTCTCTCTCTCTCTCTCTCTCTCTCTCTCTCCCTTCCTCTCTGAAATCAATAAAAATATATTAAAATATCCATCTTTCCCAGCTTAGTAGATAGCTACTCATATTCTAAAAGCCCAGGTTAAATGTCACTCCCTTTGTGAATTTCACCACAACCGGCAGCACTCATCCTTTTCTTTTATGTGTGCTCATACGTCTTTATAAATACCTCTTTTAGACCTTGTATCTCACTGTATTATAATTATATGTTGCATGGATTAGCAATTGTGTTTAGCTGTCATTAAGAACCCATTATTTTGCTATCACATACAAGAAATCCAAAAGTAGGCAATTCAACAATGTTATGGTGGCTTCTTTTATTTTTCTGCTGTTTTGCAAGATCAAGCTCTGCCTTCCTAGTTCAAGTTTTCCTCAGTGTAACATTATTGCTAAAGCTCTAGCCATCACATCCATACCTGGGGGAGAATGAGTAAGAAGGTAATGTAAAAGGGCCCCAGAGGAACCATTACTCCTACTCCCCCACACCAGTGCATGCATGTATACACACAGACAAAACTATGAAGCTTTCTAGGAAGCCCAACCCAACAACTACCACCCACATACCATTGTCCTTTCTTTCTTTATTTCTTTATTTATTTATTCATTTATATCTTTCTTTTTTAATCTTTAATTTCTTTATTGATTAAGGTACTATATATGTGACCTCATCCCCCCATAACCCCCACCACCACCACTCATGCTCTCATCCCCCTGTTGTTTGTGTCCATAGGTTGGGCTTATATGCATGCATACAAGTGCTTTGGTTGATCTCTCCCCCTTACCCCCACCCTCCCCTACTTTCCCTCTGAGGTTTGAAAGTATTACATATTAGAGGCCTGGTGCATGAGATTCATGCACTTGGGGGGGGGTGTCCCTCAGCCCAGCCTGTGCCCTCTCACTGTCCAGGACCCCTAGGGGGATGTCCCTCTGCCTGCAGTCAGACATCCCTCTCGCAGTTTGGGGCTCTGGCAGTCTGGGACCCCTTGCTCCTTACCGCCCGCCTGCAGCAGAGGGCTTCTGGCTGAGCGGCGCTCCCCCTGTGGGAGCACACTGACCACCAGGGGGCAGCTCCTGTGTTGAGCATCTGCCCCCTGGTGGTCAGTGCATGTGATAGCAACCGGTTGTTTCACCATTCTGTCGATTTGCACATTAGGCTTTTATTATAAAGGATGTCCCCCTTCTTCCCCATCAACCCCCTCTAGCCCACCCCACCCCCCACCCCAGGCCCTCACCACCTCACTGTCTGCATCCATGGGTTATGCATATATGCATGCAAGGTCTTTGGTTGATTACCTCCCACCCACCCACCCTCTACCACCTTCCCTTCAAGATTCCACACTCTGTTCCATGCTTCCATGTCTCTGGATCCACTCTGTTCATCAGTTTATTTTGTTAATGAGATTCCACATATGAGTGAGATCATGGGATACTTGTCTCTCTCTGATTGCATTGTCCTATATTTAGTCACACGGGCACCCTTATCTGAAAGGAAGGCTGGGAAATTATTGTTTTCATCTGGGTACATAGCTACCTCCCAACAAAATAAGGTTTTGTAACTTAGAAATAACTGGGAGAAAGGGTATGTGATATTCAAACAACAATGCCTATCCTGCCCCACAACCCATTTTATCTGTTTCTTTACTAAGACTATTAATTCCTGGAAGGTTTAGCATATGTCACATTCATTTTGTATTTCCAAGGCCTAGAATAGTACAAGACACTCAACGATTTGCTGTTTATTTCCTTTGCCTGCAATATGAAGGGTTAATCTGTGTAATCTGCCTAGATAAAAAAGATTCCATGTTTTATCACAATAATTTTCTGTGCTTTATGTTGACTTTATTATATCCTTAATTTAAAAACACACACAAAACTTCCTCACTTATCAAAGAGCAATGGTTCTTGATCATCACGTTACCTTTTTATTTTTAAATGTGTTGTTTCTTTCTGTAAATAGAGAGTTTCTCATCACCAACTGTCCTGTTTTACATGTTCAAATATCCTGACAATTTTTTATTATTTTTCCATCCTAAGATTGAATCCACATGTAAAAGGAAATTATTTTCAGGATATCTTTGGCACCTAAAGCTATTTTTGAGGTTTTCCAGAGGTCCTGGAGAGCCTTTTCCTTTCACCTTATAAAAAGAGAGGTACTAAACAGAACAGAATACCTAGAAATTGACCCAAACCATTATGTTCAATTAATATTTGAAAAAGGAAGCAAGAGCATACAATGGAGTAAAGGCAGCCTCTTCAATAAATGGTGTTGGGAAAACTGAACAGATACATGTAAAAAAATGAAACTAGACCACCAACGTACACCATACACAAAAATAAACTCAAAATGGATAAAGGACTTAAACATAAGATGGGAAACCATAAAAATATTAGAGGAATCCATGGGCAGCAAAATCTCAGACATCTCTTGTAGCAATATGTTTACCAATACATCTCCTAGGACCTAGGGCAGTGATGGCAAACCTATGACATGTGTGTCAGAGGTGACACACGAACTCATTTTTTTTGGTTGATTTTTCTTTGTTAAATGGCATTTAAATATATAAAATAAATATCAAAAATATAAGTCTTTGTTTTACTATGGTTGCAAATATCAAAAAATTTCTATATGTGACATGGCACCAGTGTTGTTAGGGTTTTTCAAAATGCTGACACGCTGAGCTCAAAAGGTTCGCCATCACTGACCTAGAACAATGGAAACTAAAGAGAAAATAAATAAATAGGACTATATGAAAATAAAAATCTTCTGCACAGCAAAAGAAACCATCAACAAAATAACAAGAGAGCCCACTGCATGGGAGAACATATTTGCCAATAATACATCCAATAAGGGGTTAATTTCCAGAATATATAGGGAACCTGTACAACTTAAAAGGAAGATAAACAATCCAATTAAAAATGGACAAAGGACCTAAATAGACACTTCTCCAAAGTGGACATACAGAGGCCAAGAGGCATATGAAAAAATGCTCAAAGTCACTAATCATTCAAGAGATACAAATCAAAATGACAATGAGATACCACCTCAAACTTGTCAGAATGGCTATCAGTAACAAATCAACAAATGACAAGTGTTAGTGGATGTGGAGAAGAGGGAACCCTAGTACACTGCTGGTGGGAATGCAGACTGGTGCAGCCTTGTGGAAAACAGTATGGCGTTTCCTCAAAAAATTAAAAATGGAACTCCCATTTGATCCAGTGATCCCACTTCTAGGAATATATCCTAAGAAATCAGAAACACCAATCAGAAAGGATATATGCACCCCTATGTTCATAGCAGTGCAATTTACAATAGCTACGATTTGGAAATAGCCTAAGTGCCCATTAGCAGATGAGTGGATAAAAAAAGCTGTTGTACATTTACACAACAGAATACTTCACAGATGTAAAAACAAAAGAACTCTTACCATTCGCAACAGCATGGATGGACCTGGAGAGCAGCATACTAAGCGAAATAAGCCAGTTAGAGAAAGATAAGTATCACATGATCTCACTTATATGTGGAATACAATGAATAACACAAACTGATTAACAAAAATAGATCCAGAGACATAGAAGCATCAAACACAGTTGAATCTCAGCGGGAAGGAAGGGGAGAATGGGTGGGTGGGAAGAGATCAACCAATGAATTTGTATGCATATATGAATAACCCATGGTGAAGACCTGGGGAGGGGGGCCAGCTGGAAGAGGTCAATGGGGGAAAAAGAGGACATATGTAATACTTTCAACAATAAAGATTAAAAAAGAGAGATACTAGAAACTGTGTTTATTCTGTTAGGTTGATGATTTGCATGGGAAGCTGTCCGATCAGAAGAAATGATCGGCCTTCCCGAGATTAAGTATATCTGATGATTTATTGAGAGATTATGTGTGCCCTTACTGTAAATGGATGGCCTCTGGCGCCATTTCAAACGCCAACAAGAATCCCAATTTGGGGTGTGGTGGAGAAGGAAACTTGATTTAGTGTAAACAGCTTGACAGTAACATAGCATGGCTGTGAAACAGCACTGCAGTAGAATGGCTCCATAACGTTACAGCGTGGCTGCTGTGAAAACAGCATGGCCTCTAAAGCCAGGGAGAAGTAAAGCCAGGGAGAAGTCTGTAGCGCTTCAGCTTCAGCAACTCAATTACAATCTTCAGTCTTCAGGGGAAAGCACTCTAAGATCCTGAGGGGAGCGGGCTATATAGAAAGAAGTCCCGCCCTCTGGTCCCTGATTGGTCAAAATAAAGCTTCTCTGATTGGTCAAACTGCAAAGCTCTGATTGGATGGGGAAAGCCACAGTCCTATTGGTTGAAATAGGATTCCAGGAACTCCTTTATAAGGACTAGCTCAGCGGGCAGAAAGAAAGTGCAGGCAGGAAGTTTAGTGGTGCCCAGTCAGGCAGTGTAGCACAGAGCCTTCTCTGCGAAGTACAATTTGAGTGGGAGGCCCCTGTGCAGAAATGGCTGCGAGGCTCTGCTTTTTTTTTAAAAAAAAATCGTAGCCCAGATCACCAACAGGAGCCATTCTTAGATCTCAGGGTTCATATACTTTTATATGGAAATGTGCTTCTTTTTACAAAATAGATAATTTTGAAAATTGTGTTCAGTTGGCAAAATAAGAAATTGGCATCTTGTGTTTTCCTCTGAATATTTTTAAAAATGTATGCACCTAAGATCTGGAACCCCTTGTCTAGAATACAGATAAAAGGAAGAAAGAACAGTATGTGACACCTAGTAAATTGATTTGACTTTAACAAGGAAAGCGCCCTTTTTACGAGAGCATTGGCTGGAATACCTGTCTCCTTTGAGAGTCAGGGAAGACTTTACAGAGAAGGTAACGATTTAGCTGGGGCTTTAAGGATTAACAAGGAAGAAATGGCAGGGCATTCCAAGCAGAATACATAATGCAAGCCACAGCACAGAGCACAAAAGAGCTCTACGTGTTCAGCAGCTCTGAGTACCCTGGAGGCTGTTGCCTGTAATTCTCAGGGTTTGGTGAGAATATAGGCAGGGACGATTTTTCCCTGCTTAGCTCATTTTCCCTAAAGCGCATTGCACAGTGCTGGGCACACATCTGCAGTAGCTCAATAAATACTGTTGAATTGGGACAGGGTGATCGAGTGTGCTGGGAACCAGGGTATCAGGATTCTTTCTCACACAACCACAGTGTTACCTTGGCCAAGTCCCTTTTCGAAGGCCTGTGCCTGCGGGTGCCAAGTGGAGGAGGGCGTTGGCCTGAACTGCTGGGCCTTTTAGCGCCTGGAATCCCTGATTGGCCACAGGGAGGGCGGGGTGCGCGGCTGCGGCTGCGACTGCGGCTGCGGTGCGGCTTGCGGAGGTTCAGTTCCTCCTCCGCTCCAGCAGGGGGCGCGGGGAGCGGCTTCCGGCTGCCCTTCTAGTCCCGGCCGGCGCTGGGCGGACTGCAGCATTTAGGGGCGGCAAGCGCAGTGGGCGGGCCTGGCGGCGGCGGCGCTGCGCTGACGAAGCCGGGCTGAATAGCAGCGGCACCGGCGACTGAGGCGGCTGCGGAAGCCACAGGGGAACCGACTCGGGGGCCAGAGGGTTGTGGCCGGGAGCAGCCTTCTCGTGCGGCGCCGCACTCCCGGGGCAGCGGCGGGCGTTTAGCCCTCAGGTGAACTGCGGCGGGCACACCCAGGCGCGGCGGCGACGGCGGACAGTTTAGAGTGGGGGCAGGGGCGGACGTGGGAGCAGACCGGGACCAGAGAGGTAGCCCGCGCTCGGCCATCTCCAGCCATGTCTGACGAGGCGTCGGCCACCGCTTCGTACGAGAAGTTTCTGACCCCTGAGGAACCCTTCCCGCTTCTGGGACCCCCTCGCGGGGTGGGCACCTGCCCGAGCGAGGAGCCGGGCTGCCTGGACATCAGTGACTTCGGCTGCCAGCTGTCCTCTTGCCATCGTACCGACCCGCTCCTCCGCTTCCACACTAACAGGTATGAACCACGGCCGGGGACAGGGTTGACTGCCCACATCCCTGCCTCAAGTCTGGGACCTCTGGTTCGCCCCCGAGCTTCGCGCTCCGCCCAGGGTCTGCACTTCCATTCGCCCCTCCCCCATCTTTCTCTGCGATTAGTGTGCTTGCCCGGGCCCCTTCCCGCTTCCCCTCCCGCTTTTCACCCCTGCCCTCCCGATTTTCCTTGGCCGGCATTTTACTTTCCCCATTCATCTTCTGATTGTAGCTGCTCCTCCTTCTCTCTCCCTCCCCCCATCTGTCCCCTGAGAATCCCAGACCCCCACCTTTGATTTTTAGCTGCTCCCCTGTTTCCTTTCACCCGCAAACGTTTAACCCCTTCCATTTCTGACAAGTGGGTTTCAGGTTTCAGATGGCGCAAAATTAATCCCCGGATCTTTTGAAAGGTGGCACTTTTAAAGCTATCTTATTTTTCCCAATTTTTAACCTGTCTCACAACTATATTCCCCCCCCCCCCCCATTTTGTAGTGAAGCTCTAGGAATCCAGACAGTTTTTTTCTCTCTCCTTTATGAACTCTTTGCCTTCGCGCTTTAGGCCCTTCCAAAATGTATAAGCTTAAATCTGGAAGATTTCTTCATGTAGCACACGCCTTGATTTGCTCCCCGGTGGAAGGATGGAACGAGGCTTTGGAAAGGCTTGCTTAATACAAATTTATTCAGGGGGTGCGTCCTTTAACTAGTTTTATTAGAAAAGAGTACTTTGGAGAATTCTCTAAAGCAAGCATTTAAGTATACGGAATGTGGGGGATTTGAAGATGTTTTACACGTGGCCCCGACCTTTGATATAGGTGGATGTTTGAGATACATACACAAAAGGCCTGGGAGGGTGTGTGGAGAAAAAGGAGAGGAGTTCAGCTATAGAAAATACTGGAGTTGAATTAAGGAGTCTAGTTTTGATTTCTGATGCAGTTTATAATATGAGCATGAAAAATCCTTTCACATTTTAATGTCTTTTGTATGTTTCTGGCCATCTCTTAAAACAGACTACAGATTTACTGAGCTTCTACCAGATACAAGGAATGTACTGGTATAAAACATGATTCTTACCTAAATGAAAGTTATCTGGAAGCAGGGTACTATAGTTAAGCAATCATCCAGAACATCAGTACAACATAATTGAAAAGGAAATGCTGGTAAACTGAGGCCCAGAGGGAAAAGACTGAGTTCAAGGTCATAAAACTGAGTTAGGCAAAACTAGGGACACTCTTTTGGAGCCAGTGCTAAAACTTGGAAAGAGTTATTGGCTCCAGTGTAATAAATGGTTGTTAGAGTTTCTTAGACTAACTCACAGAAGCCTATTTAACCCATTCAGTAACTTTAACATTAATATCACATATGCATGAAATCTAGTGTGCTTAGAATTTTGGGCATTCTAAAATAGTGTGAAAATAGTGTGAAATAATACTTTTGGACATATTTGCATTTTGCAACATTGGATCAAGTTAAATACACGGAAAAGTGAAATGATTTCAGAATTATCTTGCTCTGATAATGAGGGCAAGGGAATGTAGGGACAGAGGCTGAGGGCAAGCACTGCCAAAATGGACTGGGGTGATGGGGGAGTGAAGCAAGGAGAACAGTACATTCCCTACAGCTTTCTCCTCCCCATTTTTTCCTTGTGTTTTTCTATCCCTTTTCTTAGAGACCATGGTAAAAGCAAGGTTGTTTTGCAGAATGGGGCAGTGAAGATGGAGGGGGAAGTTCCTGTTCAGCCCTACTTTTTCCAAGTCAAGCATTTTTTTTCCTAGTTACTGCCTGCTTTTTAAAAACCTCCCTCTCCTCCCCCGCTTTTTGCAAGGCTTGGAATGGCAGTAGGAGATCTAATATATCTTTCTCTGTATTCTTTTCAGCAGAGATTAGGGAAAGCAGAATTAGCAATACTTACAGCAGATGATGTTTCTGCCTTGGGCTACCTTACTTTTTAAATCTTTTCTCCTTCTTGAATGTTCTGCCTTCTTACCCCTCCCAATGATGGTGTTTGAGAGGACCATATGCTTCCAGTCATTTCTTTTCAGGGAGAAGCAAACAGCTAAATCATATAGATCGGTAAAGTTTAGGAAGTTCTTTTATTTTGGAGTTTTATGTGTCACTTTTTTTATTCACATCACATCATTCACCAATTTGAGCAACAATCCAAAAAACATATCTGTATAGTTGAGTACAGATATTCTGCTTTGGGTTTAGTCATAAAAAAAAAAATTTTATTGAAAGTAGAAAGCATGTCAGTGGATAGACACTTGATTTACCTTTATTTTGCTTCTTTCTTGTCGCCTGATAAAAAAAAACTGGAGAGTGTTTAAATAATGCTGTTGATAAGGGCCTTAGGATGATGACATTTCTACGCCTGTTCATTTATTGGATTCTGGGCACCATTACTTATGATCCCTGAGGTTGAATGTTTGTAGTGTTCATGTTAGAGTCACCTGTTATTTAGGTTGGTGTGTCACTGGTCTAAGTTTAGTGGAAAGTAACACATAAACACAGCCAGTTTCCTAAGAATTTATACTTTTCTAGTAGTATGTTAGGATTTTATGGCTAAGTGGGGTTTGTCTGGAATTTTGGGAGAATAAAATAAATTTCAAAAAAACAAATATTTTTAAATCAAATGTCAATATGGAATACATATATATATCTATATATATATATCTATATATCTATATCTATATCTATCTATATCTATATCTATATATATATATATATATATATATAGTGTTGAAGACATGTTTTTGGTTTTGGGGACCGCATTTTTCTGATGTAGTTGTGGGTTTTGTCTTAGCAGTTGTCCACTACAACCTCTACTATCAAAAAGGATGTCATTTAGCAAAGTACATTAGTACTTTGACATTGAGAATTTGTGAAAGGCCTGTGGGAGGACAGTGCCTCACATGCTATTGGCAGGATAGAAAATGAACTGTTGTATAAAGCAGTTATCAGTTATGTGAACTTAGAGTCTTGTTTTTAGTCACAGTAACCAGAAAAACCCAAGACTACTGTGCACTTTTTGTATCACCTGTAGTTTTCCTATCTCAATATAGAAATAGAGGTGCAGAAGAGCTGTGAGTTGCAGGTGGGAGAACCATGTTCCATAAACAGAGAGAGGCAAGAGGAATTTGGTTTGGGGACTTGAGACAAGTTAAAAATGGGGCTAAAGCTTTAGAGAACTATCCAGGCCAGAAATGTAGATTTGGGAGCAATCAGAATAGAAATTCCAGTAGCGTGACACGAGTGGAACTGTGGGTTACAAAGGTTGAGACAGAAGATGAAACTTTTCAATAATTTAGGGAAAGGAAGGAGAGGAGATTTGGTAATATTTGAAAGACTAAAGCGAAGATTTTTTTGGCTTTGTTTAGTTTTTCTTTTCCAGGAATAGAGATTTTAGCTCCTTAGGAGCAGCTCACAGGAAAGAGAAATTGAAAAGAAAAAAGAGTATGGTAGGAGACGGATGAGATGAACTCAGAAGCCAAAGTGGAAGAAATAGCCCTAAAAATGACCTGGAATGTTTTTATTTTCAAGACTGTAGAGGGGGTAGGAGGGATGTGTAATGATCCCAAGGCAATTGAGGTCACTTAGAGGAGAGTTAGGGGGGTTGTACCATCTTCTCTAACTTGTGACTTGGGCTCCAGAGGAGTAGCCCAGGTCAGGGTTGCTCTATGGGGGATTCTGGCATGGAGTTAGTGATGAATACTCATTATATTAGGGGATTGTACCCTGGGAATGAATGGCATAGATTTGGAATGACTTTCATTAGCCTCACAGTAGGACTTACTCCACAGTGCTCATTGACTGGATTTTCATCCTGAGAGGTAATGATTAGGTTTACCTCTAAAATGTATATTTGGTTCACCTGCTTTTCTGAATTTTACCAAAATGCCATTGAAAGTCCTTTGTGTATTCTTAGTGAAAAAGCCTTCCAGATAAATTTTCTTGGCTTTATTGTTTTTTAAATTAAAAGTTGGGCAGCAAACCTAGTTGTTGAGTTAAATCCAATTTTATTGAGATTCTTTTCCACGTCTTTCTTTTACGGTGTGGAGAAAGTCTCCTTTGTGAATAATTTTATGGTTATAGGTAGGCTATCAGTTTTAGGTAGCTTTCTCTTGGAATAATGTAAAGGCTTTATAAACTTGAATGGTTCACAGCTGAGTGCATGCATACAGTGATCATTTGTTACACATTTAAAACTGACAGAACAGTCTTAAAGAATCACACAAATGTTTATTATGAAAGCTCATGATAGAAGATTGTGGGCATATACAAAACTGTATATAATACCGTTTGTAATACTTTAAGCAATAAAACAATTAAAAAAATAAATTAAAAAAAAAAACTATAGACCAGTGGCCGGCAAATTGTGGCTCGCGAGCCACATGAGGCTCTTGGCCCCTTGAGTGTGGCTCTTCCACAAAATACCACGTGCAGGCGCACATGTACAGTGCGATTGAAACTTTGTGGCCCATGCGCAGAAGTCGGTATTTTGTGGAAGAGCCACACTCAAGGGGCCAAAGCCGCATGTGGCTCGCGAGCCGCAGTTTGCAGACCACTGGTATAGACCATTTGTGATACTTTTCACTAAAGATAACTTAACATTTTGATGTGACTTTTAATGTTCTTTTTATGTACAAATATAATTTTTTATTTTTATTTTTTCTTTATTGATTAAGGTTTTACATATGTGTCCTTATCCCCCCATTGCCCCCCCCCCAAACCTGTTCATGCCCTCACGCCCCTGGTGTCTGTGTCCATTGGTTAGGCTTATATGCATGCATACAAGTCCTTTGGTTGATCTCCCCCCCTTACCCCCACCCTCCCCTACCTTTCCTCTGAGGTTTAAGCATCTGATCGATGCTTCTCTGTCTCTGGATCTGTTTTTGTTCATCAGTTTATGTTGTTCATTATAATCCACAAATGAATGAAATCATGTGATATTTATCTTTCTCTGACTTAGGATGAGGCCAAATATATCATTTGTGACCAGGTTATTTGCACTTATATTAATATATATATTTTTATTGATTTTTTACAGAGAGGAAGGGAGAGAGATAGTCAGAAACATCGATGAGAGAGAAACATCAATCAGCCGCCTCCTGCCCACCCCCCACTGGGGATGTGCCCGCAACCAATCTATATGCCCTTGACTGGAATCGAACCTGGGACCCTTCAGTCCGCAGGCCGACGCTCTATCCACTGAGCCAAACCGGTTACGGCTATTTGCACTTATATTGTGAATGTTTTCCTTTTCAGTAAATAGTCGGAAAATAAGATTTTTAATGGTTATAAAAACACCTATTTAATTGTTCCCCATGCTTGGAGTAATTTATTTTCCCTTTTTTGGCTATTGTAATACTGTTTAGACATGTTTGCACATACATCTTGTTTCAAAATTTCTATTTGGGAAAGGGGATAAATTCCTAGATAACTGAGTCAAAAGAAATGAACATTTTTTCTTTTTTGAAATTAATTTCTTATTGCTTAAAGTACTACATATGTCTCCTTTTCCCCCTACCATCCCCTCCCTGGCCACTCCCACCCCCCAGGATAAGCCCCCACTGCCCCAGTGTCCATGTCCATTGATTATGCTAATATGCGTGCATACAGGTCCTTTAGTTGATCTCTCACATCCCTCCCCCACCCTCCCCTGCCTTCCCTCTGAGGTTGGACAGTGCCTTCTGTGCTTCTCTGTCTCTTGATCCATTTTTGTTCATCAGTCTATGTTGTTCATCATATTCCACAAATGAGTGAGATCATATATATATATCTGTTTCACTGATATAAAATACTTTACCTTTAGCTCAGTGGAAAAGGTGCCATAGAATTTGCTGGATTGCCTGAATTTTGTAAATTAAGAACTTTGGAATTAAGGTTAGTCCTACAAAATAAGAGGGAGGAGTTAAAAAATGAAAAATACAATTCAAGAAAAAACTGGATTTAATGAATGAGAAACAACCTAATCAGAGGTAAATAACAGGCTTTTCTTCAGAAGTCATTATTTTAGTACCTTATTAGTATCTGATATACTAAACCATTATTTTAAGAATTAATTCCCTAGGGTGCTGCCAAAGCAATGAAGATTATCCCGTTACTAGTATACAGCTACTAGAAATTTACAAAAGAAAACATTTGTAGATTTCAAGACCCAAAAAGAAAAAAGAAAGAAGTTATAACCCTGTAACAAATATTATTACAAATGAAATGTTAATATCCTTAATGCATAAATAACTCTTTAAAAAATCAATAAGGAAAACATTAACACAGAGAAAAACACTGTAGCAAAATAGCTAATAAATATTTTTAATTTTGATCTTTCCAGTAATCAAAGAATTAAAAATTGATGTAAAAATATTTTCTCCCATCAGGTAAAAATTTTAAAAATGGAAATTCCAGTGCTGCTAAAGTTGTGGTGAAATGACCACTTTCATATACTGCTTTGGGGAGCGTAAATCAGTGCAGCCTTTCAGAATGGTATTTAACTAAGTATACTATGGTCTTTAAAGTGTTTATATTCTGTGACTCAGTACTTTCCTTCCATGTAATCTATCCTGAGAGATTATATATTTGGTTAAATAATTATAAACAAAATGTTTTATCTCAGTATTATTTGTAATACCAAAAAAATGGAACAGCTTAAGTATATATTACTGAAGGAATAAGATTAAATAAACTATGATACATTTAATCAATGGGATATTGTATAGGCTTTCAAATGTTTTCAAGTAATATACATGGGGATATGTTCACTATATAATGTTAAGTGAAAGAAAGCTGGTATGCAGAATGTTGACTCTGTGGAAAAAAAATATATTCATGCAGAAAAAGTACCAAAATATTATGGACTAGAGCATCAGTGGGGTCCCTCGGCCTGGCCTGTGGGGATCAGGTAGAAACCAGCACTCCAACATCCTCTAAGGGGCCCCAGATTGCGAGAGAGCGGTTCTCAGGTGATGTACCCTGGAATCGGGCTCCCTCCTCTCTGGTTCCAGGTCCATCACCCGAGAACCACAGTTGCCAAGTCACTGCAGTTCAGCAGCTCCTGCATTGAGCGTTTGCCCCCTGGTGATTATTGCTTATCATAGCTACGGGTTGGATAGTTGGGTGGTCGCTTAGGCTCTTATATATAGACTAGAGGCCCGGTGCACAAAAATTTGTGCACTCGGGGGGGAGCGGGGGGTCCCTCAGCCCGGCCTGTGCCCTCTTGCAGTCTGGGACCCCTCGGGAGATAATGACCTGTTGGCTTAGGCCTGCTCCCGGGTGGCAGAAGGCAGGCCTAATCCCTAGGTGCAGCCCCTGGTTGGGCTCAGAGTAGGGCCGATTGGGGAGTTCGGGCACCGCCGCCTGTCACACTCAAGGCAGGGTCGATGGGGAGGTTGCGGCGCCACCCCCTGTCACGCACAGAGCAGGGCCAATCAGGGGGTTGGGGCGCTGCCCCCTGTCACGCACAGAGCAGGGCCCATCAGGGGGTTGGGGAGCTCCCCCATGTCACGCACAGAGCAGGGCCCATCAGGGGGTTGGGGAGCTCCCCCCATCACGCACAGAGCAGGGCCCATCAGGGGGTTGAGGAGCGCCCCCCGTCACTCACAGAGTAGGGCCGATAGGGGAGTTGGGGCACCGCCCCTTGTCACACACAGAGCAGGGCGGATCAGGGGGTTGGGGCGCCGCCCTCTATCACCCACAGAGCAGGGCCGATCAGAGGGTAGGAGCGCCGCCACTGTCTCACTCAGGGCAGGGCCGATGGGGAGGTTATGGCTCTACCCCGTCACACACAGAGCAGGGCCTGTGGGGTGGGGGAGTTGGGGCGCCACACCCTGTCACACACAGAGCCGCAGGGCAATCAGGGGGTTGGGGAGCTCCCCCCTATCAGGCACAGAGCAGGGCCTATCAGGGCGTTCGGGCGCCTTCCCCTGTCAGGAACAGAGCAGGGCAGATAGGGAGGTTGTGGCCCCGCCCCCTGTCACACACAGAGCTGTAGGGCGATCAGGGGGTTTGGGCGCTGCCCCCTGTCACGCTGATCCCGGTGCCGGGAGGCCTCGCGGCTCCGCTGATCCCGGTGCTGGGAGGCATATTACCCTTTTACTATATAGGATAGAGGGCTGGTGCATGTGTGGGGGCCGGCTGGTTTGCCCTGAAGGGTGTCCTGGATCAGGGTGGGGGCCCCCACTGGGATGCCTGGCCAGCCTGGGTGAGGGGATGATGGCTGTTTGCAGCTGGTCACACACCCTTCAGGGTGGGGGTCCCCACTGGGGTGCCTGGCCAGTCTGGGTGAGGGGCTGAGGGCTGTTTTCAAGCTGGCGGATGACTGAAGCTCCCAACCCCTCCTTTTTTTCTTTCTTTTTTTTATTTTTTTATTCTGGGCCAGCTGTAGCTCTGAGGCTCCAGCTCTTAAGCCTCTGCTGCTGAAAGCTGGTATCTGGTTTGTTTCGGTTCTATAATCGAAACTCTGTATCAATTCCAGCTCTGAGATCCCGGCCGGCTGAAAGCAGGTTTCTGGGGTTTTGTTTAGCTTCTATATTTGTAACAATGTTTCAAACTGCAAGCTCAGAGGCCAGCAGTGGCAGGCGGGGAACGTTGGAGTCCTCCGTCACTGAAGCAAGCAAGCCTCGTGTTCGCTTCAAGCAGCCTGGCTGCCGGCCGCCATCTTGGCTGGCAGCTAATTTGCATATCACCCTGATTAGCCAATGGGAAGGGTAGTGGCCGTACGCCAATTACCATGTTTCTCTTTTATTAGATAGGATTAGTTAATGCTGGGTATTATCCTATATAATAAAAGCTTAATATGCTAATTGCCCAGTTGTCAGTTCAGCCAATCAAAGTGTAATATGCTAATGATATGCTAAGGCTGCTCAGATGCTCCAGCTGGTAGGTTAGCTTGCTGCTGGGGTCCGGCTGATCGGGACTGAGTGAGACAGGTCAGACATGCCCTGGAGCCCTGCCATGGTCCCTCTCCAGCTGGCCAACCTCCCGCATCCCTCCCCACTCCAGTCATGCACTAGTGGGGTCCCTCGGCCTGGCCTGCGCCCTCTCGCAATCTGGGACCCCTCGGGGGATGTTGGAGAGCCGGTTTTGGCCTGCTCCCGCAGGCCAGACTGAGGGACCCCACTGGTGTACGAATTTGTGCACCGGATCCCTAGCTGGTTATAAGTAACACTTTTTTTTTTAAGACTTTTATAGATTTTAGAGAGGAAGGGAGAGGAAGAGAGATAGAAACATCAATGATGAGGGAGAATCATGGATTGGCTGCCTCCTGCATGCCCCCCACTGGGGATCAAACCCGAAACCTGGGTATGTGCCCTGACTGGGAATTGAACTGTGACCTCCTGGTTCATGGGTTGACTCTAAACCACTGAGCCACGCCGGCTAGGCATATAAGAAACACTTTTGAGCTTCTACCTGTGTACTTTGTTGGTGCTTTTCTCTGCCCTGCAATGGCTACCATCTTCCTTTAAAGATAATAATAGCTGCCATGTACTGAGCACTTTTTATGTCTGCTAAGCGTTTTGTATGCATTTTTCACCATAGCTGCATTTAAAAAATAAGGACACAGGCTTGGAGAGGGTGTGTTTTGCTTAAAATCAAACAGCAGGCAAGTGACAGAGCAAGAATTTAAACTCAGTTTGACTCCAGAGCTTACTCATAACCAGTATGCAATATGTTTTGCTTATGGATGAAGGTTTTACTTTATCCCTAACTTAAATGCATTTTTTCTTTTAAAATACTGTATTATAAAAATTTTCAGACAGATACATAGTTAGAGACTAATGTAATGTACCCATTATATCCATCACCCAGTGTAATAGTTATTCACATATGGCAGTGTCCTTTATCAATACCCCTACTCATTTATCAATCCCTTCCTTATGTTGAGACAAATTCCTGACATATTTCATTCATAAATATTTTAATACTAGAGGCCCAGTGCACGAAATTAGTGCACTTGGGTGGGGGGTGTCCCTCAGCCCGGCCTGTGCCCTCTCACAGTCTGGGAGCCCCATGATTGATTGCCCCAAAGGGGTAGGCCTTGCCCACCCGGCCAGGGCTCCTTGATGGATTGCCCCAAAGAGGGAGGCCCTGCCCACCTGGACGGGACTCCGCAATGGATCACCCCCATAGAGGGGGGCCCTGGCCACCCATCACAGCGCCACCGTGGGGTAGCCTGGGCCTCCCTTTTTGGGGCGATTGATCGCGCCCCACAGAGGGAGGCCCCACCCACTTGCTGCAGCCCGCTGGTCAGTGGCCTGGGCCTTCCTCTTTGGGGCAATCATGGAGCCCCCCGATTGATCGATCGCCCCACCCACCCGTGGCCTGGGCCTCCCTCTGCAGGGCGATCATGCGATCAATTGTGCCCCGCAGAGGGAAGCCCTGTTCACCTGCTGCAGCCAACCAGTCAGTGGCCTGGGCCCCCTCTTTGGGCGATCATGGAGCAATGGCCGGGCTCCTGACCAGTTGCATCACACCCACCTTGGCTGGCCTGCGTCCAGTGGGTGTCATAGCATGGTCGTCTGGAAGGTTGTCCAGAGGGTTGTTCTGCTGTTCAGTTGTTTGGTCGATTTGCATATTATGCTTTTATTATAGACTAGAGGCCTGGTGCACGAAATTTGTGCATGGGGGGGGGAGGCGTCACTCAGCCCAGCCTGCCCCTTCTCACAGTCTGGGAGCCCTCAGGGGATGTCCTACTGATGGCTTAAGCCCGTTCCCCACAGGAAGTGGGCCTAAGCCGCAGTCTGGCCTCCCTCTGCGGGAGGTGACTGGCCGATGAGAGGAAGGCACCGCCCCCATCATGCCTCTGCTGCTGCCACTGCCGGCCATGAGGCTGCCTGAGCTTTGGCCATCGCAGCCACTGCGGCTTGCCTGAGCCTCACCTGGCCCTCATTGCCTGAGCCTCGGGCCCTCAAAATGGCAGTGGCCATCGGCGGCTTGCCTGAGCTCTGTGCCGGCCCTGGGCAAGCGGCAGTGGCCATTAGCAGCTTGCCTGAGCCACGGACCAGCCCTGGGCAAGCGGCAGCAGCCATTGGGAGTGCTCATAGCCACTGCCGCCATGTGGGGAGTACAGGCTGCCCTCCGCCAGGCCCTGCCTTCCCTGCCCCCATCCCCACTGCTGCTTGCCTGAGCCCTGGGCCAGCCCTGGGCAAGCGGCAGTGGCCATCAGTGGCTTGCTGGAGCCCCAGGCTGGCCCTGGGCAAGCGGCAGCAGCCATTGGGAGTGCTTACAGCCGCCGCTGCCATGTGGGAAGTACAGGCCGCACTCTGCCGGGTCCCACCTCCCCTGCTGCTGTCCCCACTGCCACTTGCCCAGGGCTGGCCCCGGGCAAATGGCAGCGGCTATTGGTGGCTTGCCAGAGCCCTGGGTCAGCCCTGGCAAGCGGCAGCAGCCATCGGCGGCTTGCCGGAGCCCCGGATCGGCCCTGGACAAGTGGCAGCCACCATCGCATCCCCAACGCTGCAAGTCCCTGCCCACCTGCTGTGCACGCAGCCTGTTGATTGGTCATTACTGTGATGGCATCCCAACCAATTTGAATATTACCCTATTATTAAATAGATGTAACCTTAAAAGATAAGGGCTCTTTTGAAAATAATCACAATGTCATTATCATACCTAAAATATACCCCCATTCCTCATAAATCTATTATTAATATCTTTAAATTGGGTAGATTCTGTAATTCCTGTTGTGATTTCTTTTGTTCCTTTTTTTAAGGTGGAACTTAACTTCTTGTGGAACAAGTGTTGCCAGCTCAGAATGCAGTGAGGAGCTGTTTTCATCAGTTTCTGTTGGAGATCAAGATGATTGCTATTCCCTGTTAGATGATCAAGACTTCACTTCTTTTGATTTATTTCCTGAGGGGAGTGTCTGCAGTGATGTCTCTTCTTCTATTAGCACATACTGGGATTGGTCAGACAGTGAGTTTGAATGGCAGGTAGGTTTTTTTCCCCTTAAATTGCCATCATTACTTCCTAAGTAGAAGTATGAATTTCTGTTGTGATATTTTCATCTCTACCTCAAAACAAATTTCTCCAGTGTTTATCCAATCATACAGATTCTCTGACAACATTAAGAATTAGATAAAATATGTATCCTATATTTTTGCTGATGTACCTTTTAGGCTTCTGATGCTGCTAATATCCTTTTGTAGATTTTCAAGTAATTTAATACTTGTAAGATGTTCCCATTATTATGTATCTTCAGTACCTTTCTATGCATGAATCTAGCAAATTTACTCTTCCTACATTATAATAGCTTTCATGTCCTTATAGGCATAGTATCCTTATATCAGGGTCATGTTATATATCTAAGGTCACAAATCACTATTATCATAATACATAATTTTGAATCATGCTATCAGAAATATAATTTCTCATTTTGCATTCTCTTTGTTTGTAGAGTTGCTTTTTTCCTGGTAGTGCTTTTTTTTTCTCTCCTTGTAAAATGGCTTTGTGGCAAATTGTTTGGAAATGATGCCTGTGATAATGAGTACAATCTATCAGAAAATG